>NC_056705.1:40456450-40481450 GCF_018831695.1 Puntigrus tetrazona | reverse complement strand
TGCGTTATTCGTTTATGCACTTTTTACAAGCTGGTCTCATAAAAATACGTAGCTCTTTGCACTTTTTGTTCAACACCGCTTTTTACGTTCTGTCGCAATTTCCAAGAGAAATGTCCACAGAGTGTCGCTAAAACACAGGTTCAATACGTGTGCCCTGGCACTTTTCTATTATGTATTGCGATCGTTCAGAATTAAAATATTTGAGGACTCTTGCTACAACTCAATGCCCTACACCACATCCAAACCTAAAACAGTTCGAACCGTTTTTCTGAACCGTAGTTACACAGGATTTCGGAGCAGCATCTCTGTAGTCCGTGATCCACCGAACAAACCTACCATCTACCAAAACACATAGATACCAAGCTGGATGTGTGTGACGCTCACATTCAGAAGCATCCATTTTACAAACATCCCAGCATATTATCATTAATACAACATGATATTCTTCAAGTAGTTATGTAAAAATGACACTTTATTTGGTAAAACTCTGTAATTAATGTACGCTGTACAATAAAAGTACCGTGAATCAGGGAATATAAAGTGTGACCAGACTTTTGCCTCCAAAATCGAATTAATAGTCATTAAGGTAGTTCCTGAGTTTATGTATTGTTTTAGATATTAGAGATGTAGAAGATAGTTATGCAGACTACATTTATATAGCAAGGGCTCATAATAATCGGTGGTCCATCGCATCAAAACACTTACAGTTATGGTCTAACATAAGTTTTGATGCTCATTGCGGTTCTTAAAAATACAGAACATCAAACGTATCTTTACTTTTTGAAGATTCCAGTACAGTTTGTCCAGGCATCAGACAATCCTAAAAGCTGGAACCTTTCTCTTCATTAATAATGTATTGTTTGATTCTGCACAGGCTCCGCTCTCATTCTCTCGTCTCGTCTCCCGGCCCTCCCACTCTTTTTTTTTTTTTTTAGTAACTTTCAGGACAATTTGTCTGGACATAAAACAATCTTAAAAGTAGGAATCTGCCTCTTCATCAATAATGCATTGTTTGATTCGGCGCATGGCGGGGTTTACCGGACGGATGGCTCCTCGGTCCTTTCTTCTCTCCAATACAATAAAAATATACTTAAATCTTCAGAATAGAGGCCATTTTTAATCAAAACGTGAAGCAAGAGAGGCCACGTTTGTTTAGAGCGGTTTTAATCTTTGCAGATTTCTCTCCTGATTCAGACCAGACCACTTTTTTTAACTGGAGGAAGCGTTATTTTGAATCACGGGCTCGTGTTTTATTTAAAAACAGGAGCTTGATGATGGATTTCTTTCTTACGAGCTGACTTTTCCAGATGCTGTTACATCTTAGATATATCATATATGTATTCCCACAGTATTTTTTTAGTTGTGTTTTTCAGTGTAAATGTCCGCAGATTCTTAAATGAAGAACCCTGAAGTAAAAAAATACAAATTAAAACAAATATCTGCCAGTGAGCTTAGAAAGATTAACTTAGTTCAATTCAAAACAGGTTTTAATTCTCTGTTTCACTCTCGGTTCAAATATACTCACTTAATTATCTTGAAACATAATGTTTAATTTTATTTAGGTGTCTTATTATTATTTATATAAGTTGTGTGCATTACTACTTTTTGTGTCAAATAAACTGAGCTAGTTTTCTCTTTTTGTCCAAGAATTGTTCGTATCTGAAGTCATTTTGCTTCTCAAGTAAATGTAGCGATAAAAAAGAGAATAGTTTTTGCAGTTCCTGTCCATAATGTCACCTTACATTTAAAAGGCAGCGTTCAGAGCACGTCTGACCTCCGGTGAATGTGCTCTAGTTTGCTCCGACTAAAAATGCGTAAAAATATAGACAGTGTGACCCCAGTCCTCGTCTGCTCGTGACAAGAGCGCTGTGTTTGAGTTGATCTAAAGTTCACGAGTGATGGCTCTCGTGAGCAGGTTGTCACGGTGACATTGAGAGGGTCTCTCGGTGCATGCTGGGCCGTCTGTTCTGCTGGCATGTTGCCGTGCCAACAGGGGGCAGAAGATGAGAGCGCTTCATCTTCTGTGTGTGTGTGTGTGTGTGTGTGTGTGTGAGGAGACGCAGGCCAGCAGGAGGGAGGCGGATGGTCAAATGTGTTTTCCATGGAGTCATCATGAGCGTGAGCTTTCTACAGTCCTGTCGTGACTTGGCCTTCACTTCTGTTTCCAAAGTCAGCGCTGTGATTCACTTTCTGTCCTTTTTTTAGCATCCAAACATGTGTAATGAGTTGAGCGTACAGTAGCACGTGTGTCTTATTTTAGCATCGCTGCGATATCTTTTTGTTACCTTTTTTCATTGCGTTTCATTTATTTTTCAAGAAATGTCGCCGAATTAACTTTTTTTCACGCATTTTACGGTTTTAGTCTTAACAATAATCCCAACGCCAATATCTACTGGTTTATTTTAGCTCGTTCTTCGTTATTTATTCATGAAAAATCCTCCAATGTTTACTAGCTCAGAATTTGTTAAACGTGTTATACTAGTGAAATAAAAACCACTGAACTATATGCAAGGTTGTTCCATGTCAGAATTAAACATAATTCTTCTCCACACTACAAAAAATATACGCAAAAATGTATTAATTTTTTTATATCATGTAATGTGCTGTGCTAAGGATTTATTTCCTCCCATGTCGGGAACCACTGAAAAACACACTGAAACAGCGACGGAGATATTAAACACAAACGACCTCTTTTTGTCTCCTTCGGGGTCAGATTGATCTCTCATCTCTTTTTGAATTTTTTTCCTCTTTCTTTGACATAATATTAATGAACTGCATTTCAGCCTGACATGTTATTGTTGTTATTATTATCTGTTCCAGACATAACTGAACCCAGTTTTATTATAAACAGCAGATCATACTCACTGCTTCATATCTTTCTAACTCCTGAGTCGACTCAGAATGCTTTTAGTATGCTGGCCTTTTTCTATTTCTGTAGTCAAAGGTTATATAGTGTGTGGTTTCAGCAGCTCACCGCATCTCCATCCTGTCCAGCGGTGCCGTTCATCGGTGGAGTCACGTCCACCTCGACATTTGAGCTGTTCGGCAGATTTTTATCTGTAACACAAACAGAAATGAAGTGAGTCAAGTCAGGTTGTCTTTACTAAACGGCCGGTTTAAGCGTGCACATCCTTCTAAAGCGGGTCTAGCGCGCTGTAGTCTTAGCTGCTTTAGCGTTTAGCGTCTCATGCTAAGATCTGAAAACGAAAACGTTTTGTCTACAAAACATTATAATGGTAGGTTCGTTGCAGCGGCAGAAACGGAGAAAGTAAATGGTTTCGAAAGGGTTACAGATGTTCTGTGGTCACATCAAAGAAGCTGCTCTCAACCGCCCTGCTTTTGATGCTAATATGCTAATATGAAACTGTTAACATAATTTCCCACTTGAAGTGAAAGTCCGTGTGTGTCTTCAACACACAAGCAGTATTATGGGATTAAGTCATATTAAGATACTTCCTTTCATTTCTATAAAGCGCACAAGCAATAGTAACCTTGAGGACATTTTTATACCTGATCACATCGGTTCTTGTTCACTTCATCAGTGGATTTAAAAGAGATAGATAAGTGAAGTTACTTGACCTCAGCTCTTCATACTAGCACTTACCAGCAACTCCATTTGAGTCCTCCACCTGGCATTTCTTTTTGGCAATTTTGTGAAGGATGGATGCCTTCTCGCGAAATTTTCCTGGAAAAAAAGCGTATAACATTTCTTTTTACACCTTTTCTGGAAACTGAAAGAAAGTAAAGTACCTGTTAACCTATTTTTTGTATTTTTACAAAACTATGCTTGTAGATAATACTTGTAGCACTTTATGTTTTCAACATACTTTGAATTAAAAAAAATACACTTCATAATAATGTCGTGAAACTTTTCGGTTTGTTAAAGCACTAGCATTTGTGAAGTGCTCGACTTTTAAAAATGTTATAATTTAAACATGAACTAGATTGAAATTCATTACAAATGAGAAGTTTTAAATATATTTAAATACGACATGCAATAGAAATGTGAGAAAGCATTTTACAAATTACAAGTTACATATAAAGATTACCTATAAAGTCATATTTAAGTGCAGCAAAATGGATCTATAATACATTTCAATTTATTTGCAATTGCTATTATCAACACTTTTACTTTTAAAGTATTTCATCACATCATAAGCACTCTTTTTTTCTGTTTCACGAGCTCATCTCTGCACACTATTCACAGATACCACATAGTTTAAATGTATATAGCTACTTTAACAAATAAGTCCTGACTTAATGAATCTGTTTTAATGAAAGCAGTCACTCCAGCACGTGCCATAAACAGTAACGCCTTTAAACCGCATCTACATTCACTGTTTAGCACAGCCTCTTGTAACTTAGAGCTTGGAAAAATGTCAAAATACCATTTGACCTTTAATGCAACCTTCAAACCAACAGCACAGTAAACACAGCTGCTTGCTGCTGGTTCAGGAGATTAGAGACAGTCTATAACTCAGCATGGAGAGCAGCACCAGACCCACGAAGCAAACATCAATAGAGTTGCACAACCTTTCAGGATCCATCGGTGTGGAATCGCATGCGGTCACACACACACACACACACACACACACACACACACACACACACACAGGGAGAGAGACGGCAGCAGTAGCGTGTTCCCGTCTCGTTCTGTGTGTTTTCCGGATGAAACCGCACGTGCACCAGCTTGCATTAAAGCTACGGATATAATAACGCGTGCTGAACTGGTCTCACTTGACTAATGGAAAACATCATGATCGGTGAATGTCTTTGAGCTTCCTGAGGAATCGTTGACTCTGATTGGCCGATAGACAGACTGTCCTGTCCAGTCTGGCTCGATCGGTGCGGTGACCCCGATCAACACACACACGCATGTTACCAACCTACGCATCATTAACTCGCCTGGGACGTATGGGATATAAAGTGGCTTTGGAGTTAGTTACTAGTAGGGTAGTCAGGATAGTCTTATCTGATTGGCTGAATACTGCAAGCGCCAGACTGAATCGCCTCACTTTATAGTCTGTTCACAGTCGGCATACACTTCAGGTTCAGGAATCAGTTCTCCGTAAATGTGCTGAACTCCTGAATACACCTTAAACACTGATTTCTAGTCGTGTCCTCTTTTGGAAGCACAAACGAAGCAGTTTGACTTTCACAACGAAAAACAACGTCTCCAGAACATGGCGCCCACGGCAACACTACAGCGACAATAATAGCTCCGCCTTCCTTCTTTGGTTAAACATTTGGGCGGAGTTATAAACCCACTCTGTGATGTAGAGAAGTGGGGGCGTGTTTAAACGAGTCATTTTTGTCATAAAGAATATCTCATGGTTATGAGACTTTAGCAACGTCTGGGATCTTATCTATGCACTAACAGCTTGTAACTCTCCAAAGAGAGGAAAACTGAGAATAGCATCATACTGTATGACCCCTTTAATTGCATTAAGAGAGTCATGAAAGTGTCACTTGCAGCCTTTTATTTCATCATTTGTTCTATTATTATTTACGACTCTCTCTCTCTCTCTCTCTCTCTCTCTGTCTCTCGTTCTTTCTTTCTTTCTCCAAGTGCACATTACTCAATTGAATTAAGTGCACTTCTTTTTCACAGGCGTCTAGTTCAGACAGGTATTGTGTGGGCTATTGTTGGGTTGCTCTGAATACAAGCAGAGCTTCTCTAAATAGAGACATGAAATATTAACTAGCGTACCTTCCCATGCTGAATATTATAACATTAAAGTCTCGTACGGAGGAGGGAACTAAAATTAGAAGCTTTTTACTCTGAGTAACACACACACAAACTGTTGTCTTCGATGTTATGGATCCTCAACGAGAGTTAAGCAATTCAGCCATAACAGATGTCTAAGAAGCGCCGTTATTGCATTAGCGAGACGTGAGAGAGAGACGGGCTGTTTTTATTGCATTATCCCCTGCATAACTCTAGTTATAGAATGACTCACTCTCGGCCTCAACACCATGACGTACGTTTCTTACCATCTATTTCCGTGTGTCTGAATGCAGTCTCACGGATTGCCGAGCGCTTACAGACGTGACCAACTTTGTTATCGGAAAACTCATTGGCGTACAATCCACCCACCGCTCTGGTTCATGCGTTTCAGAGACTATAAAAAGCAGCAGTTTTAATGCGTGGATCTATTTTTTAGGTTTGTTTATTATTTAGCGAAAGTCATTAATCGTGGCTTGATCTTTCCTTGCCAGGTGATATCAGAGACTCTTTAAAGCGTCTGTTTGGACAGGCTCAGGACGAACCATCAGTATTTTCATGCTGCAAACCTGCTAAAGGCTACTTGTGTTCAAATTAAAATGCTAGAAAATTCCTATTTTATTAAATTTGATGCATTTCTCAAGCCTTTAAGTCAAAACCTTAATGAGAAACCTGACGTATAGAATCTACTCCATGTCTTCTGTCGTATGAGCGATCTTTTAGGTTTCTTTAGCATTGTTTTTAGAGAAAACATTGCGTCTCAGACCCGATCAGGATCTTTTAAGGAGCGTTTGTTTCCAGAAGCTTCACCCTCTCTGTTCCTCAGCGGAGAAGCCTCCGAAACATCTCACATCTTCTGAGGAGCATTTATTTCTTCATGTTTTAATAAGCATTGGATTGCGTTACGACTAATGATATTTGCTCTATTTTATGTCAGTATCTGCTGTACTTTTTTATAAAAATGTAATCTTACTTTTCAGCTTACATTTTTTTTCTGCTCAGTTTTAGTCCCTGAATACAATTGAGCTGCTTTTCACTGCATATTCTCACTTTATTAGACAATATGAGTCATAAGAGCCCAACGTATCAAAATGATGCTCAACAAAAAACACCAATGCAAACAGATTAAATTATCATTCTTTAAAAGTTCAATTAAAGTCACATAAATAAAGTTTACTAGTATTTCATATGTCAGGCTTTACAGGGATGAACATACATTACAATAAAAAAAATAATAATCAAAAATAAATCAAAATTCATTATAAACAAGCAAGAACAAACAGAACAACCAAAATAAATAAATTAAGTCATTCATGGACAGAATGATAGAAAAAAACACGAAAATTCAAAACTATAATAAAATAGGGATGAAAACCCCGATTTGCACTTATGTTAGTGAAATCTCGGCAGGAGGGTCATGAAACTAAAAATGGAGGAGAAACCTCTCTCTCACACACGCATGAACGAACGGCATCGTGGGTAGAGAGACGAAGCAGAAAGAGAGAAACATGAGGGTTGACAGAAAGAGGCTTACCTTCCTCGGTCATTGAGTGATAATATTTTAGCTTGCCATAAGTCCCCAGCTCTATAATATCACACACAGAGACACGGGTAAGGAAACACACGCTGGCACAAATACACACACACACACACACACACACACACACAAAAACATGTAGAAGTGTCAGTGAGAATGAGGAGGAGGTGATGTGGTCTAAATAAATCTTTCTCTAGGCCGATCTCACAGGCATAAGTGCAAAAAAACTGAACAAAATGACAAAAATGTTTATATCGAGGTGATGCGTTACGAACCTAAAAGTTTACTTTATTTAAACACAATTAATCTGTAAAGTTTACACGATTTTAAAAAAGTGAAATATCATTACAGTTATGTTAACAAACATTAAAATGTAATTGATCTCTGCGCTCAAAGTTGTATTTTTAGCATCATTACTCCAGTCTTCAGCGTCACATGATCCTTCAGAAATCGTTCTAATATTCTGTTTTGCTCTGCATACCAAATCATTAATATTTTAAACATCTTCAGACTTTATTTTTTGTCCAGAATGAGCTGCAAACTTTATCAGTCAGACTAAGTGAGACTAATAGCAATGCTATAACGGATTATTTCATGCATAATTTATCATTCTCATCCCAAGCAAAGTTGATTTTCGTGCCATTTTCATTTTACTGTGCAGCCTCTATCTGACTGCTGATTGGCTGGTGGTTAGAAGTCGCAAGGTCGTGACTTTTAGCTTCAACTTTGAGCAAATGAAATTGATTAAAGTCCCACGTGCTTTAAAAAACACATCCGTCGTGCTTTATATATTATACATGAATGATCTGAAGGGGACTTTAATATTTAACCGAGGACATTGCATCTAAAACGAATTTTAGAATCGCGTGAAATATAATGAACAGTGGATGCCAAAGATTTAAAAATGCTTCATTTAAGGTAGTGCATTTTTTTCATTAATAATAGCACTGGCGTGAAGAAAATCAATGCTTTTATTTATGCTTTTTTAAATGCTGTGTACATCATAGATGACAGAAGCCTGCTCTTGTCCAGCAGTGACCTTGCAGGACGACCTCTGCAGCTGCTGACCGCTCATCCCAGCGGCGCAAAGCTTTTAACATCGATTCGGTCGGGAAAGGGTGTGCGACTGCGTGAGTGTGTTCACGTTACGTCAACAAAGGTCGCAGGAAAGACGCGACCAGACGGTTATCGGTGCGTGTGAGCGTCTGCGCATGCGTATGCCATCGGCTGCGAGATCCTATGACGGTTCACAGCATCTTTATGAATGTGTGCAGACAGACCGCTCCAAAAATAGTGTCTGCTCGGCGCTGGAGCTCAATAATCAATACACACTGCCGTGCAAGAGGTCACACACACACACACACTCTCACACTCACTGCATGCAACGTTTGTCGTGTCTGAGAAGCGTAAAAAGCTTGTGTGTGACGAGAAGCGATGAATTACGTGTGCGTGTGGAAAAAAACACGCTCTGGTCACTTATCATGTGTTCAATATCAATTAATGAACTTATGCAATTCATCTGGGGAGGGTGTTTTACTCCAGAAGTCCACGTGCCGAGGTACAGGCGGGATGCTGGTCACTAAAACAAATACTAAAACTAATACAGAGCGTAACGAACGCAGTCGCGGCGTGTCTTTGGGTTTATGTAATGCTTGACGCTGCGATGCTGCGAGAAACACAGGAAAGTCAGCTTTCTGTAGCTGAGGTGTAAGAAAAAACAAACTAAATCAAATGAAAAAATAGATTCATAAATATGCTAAACATACAGGCGCGCACACACATTATTTTATAGTAACAGTATTTGAAAATATAATTTTATATGTATATATAGATAGAGAGAGAGAGTCAGACAGATAGATAGATAGACAGATATATATATATATATATATATATGTATAGACATTATGACCAGTTACACAGACAGGCCAGGATTAGGCCATAGTTCAATTCATAGATTTAAGTAAGTTTTTATAAACATGCCTTAGAAAAAAGCATTACTTGTGTGCATCTTGAGACAAAACTTAAGGCGCTGATATGTTTTAAGATCAGCCAGTGCAAGCTTCTTTCAGTTCAGGGTTACGTTTAATAGATCAAGAAGTTATTTAACTGTAATCTAATTTGTTTACACGATTTTGTGCTAATATTACAGTCACTGACATGGAGGAACAGTAAACAGTGCTTGGGAGAAAATATATATATATTTTTAAAAAAATTCTTATATGAAATCAATCGACTATCTTTTTTTATGTGCCTACAAAAACGCATATATTCACATATCAGTCATTATTTACGCACATGTGAGCAACATGACATGTTAGGGTTATGGGTTACATGAGATGGAGCTTTAGAGAGGAAAAAAAAAACACACAATGAAAAGTGACAAACACACGTGAAAACTTGAAAGAAACAGTGTCTCTGAATGCTGTGAATAAACAGAGACAGGCAGCTTCAGCCGGGACTGTGATGACAACGAGATTTAGAGAATAACTCACCAGAGTCAGCGAATTCTGAGGAAACAGCAGACAGAGAGAAACAGAGAGAGACAGACAGAGAGAGAAAGAGATGAAAAAAGAGTCTAAGCCTGAAAGAAACACAGTTTAGCTCTACCGCAAAGCCATGTAGTGAATAAAAAGATGAGATGTGCTACTGTTCAGATAGCCATCAAATGTTTCGCTGGCTTATTTCCTGCTTCATTTCTGTCATCGTTTGCTCATTCTCAAGTCTTCCAAACCTGTGTGAATGTCGAACACAAAGGAAGATATTTGGAAAAAAGTTTGTAAGTTTGGGTCACCATTGACTTCCATAGTATCTTTTTCCCTACTATGAAGGTCAATGGTGACCCAAAACAGCCTGGTTACAAACTTTCTTCAAAATATCACCTTCCTTTGTGTTCGGCAGAACAAAGACATTCATACAGGTTTCTAACAACTTGAGAATTTCATTCCTTCAAAGACCCCAAAAAAATTAAAAATGTAAACTTTAACAAAATACATACGGACTGATAAAGCATTGAAAAGAAATCTTACAACTATGTCTTTTTGTTTTTGGTTTGGTTTGTTTATAAATGCACGCATGAGTCATCTTTAATTAAACTATCGCTTTAGCTTTACTTCAGGACAGGTTTTAGCATGACAGAAGCTGACAGTTGTGTGAAAGCATGAACCGAGGTCTGATCTGAGAGCAGCGTGATGAACGTGTGAGGAGTGTTCTTCTGAGGCCGTCTGAGACTACCTGCACACCTTCTTTATAAATAAACGTGTGTTGCTAAAATTGAAATGAATTTAAAATAAGGGAAAAAAAAAACACTTGAGGAATTCATTAAATAGATAAAAATAAATAAAATGAACTGTGATCATTTAAAGTACAATGCACTTATTGTGCACGTGCATGCTTTTACATTGTAAAAAGATTTACATCTGTATTACATTTTTACATCTGTAATTAATTTCAATTACTAATTACATTGTTGATCCATCTCTTACAACCCAAAGTAAGTGCATAGTAGTTAATGTCACTTAATGTAAAGGGGACCCCTACGTTATGTATATAGATAGATAGATAGATAGATAGATAGATAGATAATTTGTTGTCTTCACAGGATTCAGGAAACTACTTGAATATGAATATTAACAAATGAGAAATATTAACAAATGAGACCTGTATGGCTTAATATTAAGTTGAATTAATTCAGATCACTATTCTGCTCATACTAAATGTGGATGGTGTGTGTGTGTGTGTGTGTGTGTGTGTGTGTGTGTGTTACCTTCACTGAGAGGGTCGAGTGTGTGGATCATCAGATGAAAGATGCTGTTCCTCATTAGGCTGTTGTGTAAAGAGGCGGAGCTTCCTCCTCTCTGCAGGCGGGGTTTGGCCTGTGATAGGAGGAGAAACACATCAATCAAAGCGGTCTGGATGTCCTGACCCTTCAGAGGTCAAGGTGACCGGGGTCAAGGGTTAAGGGCGGGCTTCATCTGTCTTCAGAGCAGCTGATGCTATGGCAACATGTCAGGGCAAGCTGAAGAGTCAGCTGCTGATTAACACAACCGTACAGGTGTCAGGAGAGTGTGTGTGTGTGTGTGTGTGTGTGTATTGTGCTGAGACAAACACTGAGTAAATTGCTCTGAGGATCAGGGATCAGAGCTGGCAGATGTCAAGGTGCCGTTTCTCTCTCTCTCTCTCTCTCTCTCTCTCTCCTTCTATCTATGAATCTATCCATCTCTCTCTGTCTGTCATCAAAATATATTTTAAAAATAAGTAAATAACAATATACTCCCATGAGTGGATCTTTCTTCTATCGTGGATCACAGGGTTTCATTACATAAACATCATGCTTTACAACACCGCACAAACACGAGTACATGGACCGACAAACACACACACACACACACACACACACACACACACACACACACAATACTTACCGACAGCTTGCTGTCATCCTCCACTGCAGTAGGGCTCAACTTCACAGTCAAGAGATGAACAAAACACAGAGAAAGAGAAGAGACAACAGCACAGAGATGAGAGACAGGAGCAGCAGACAGAACACAGACATCAGACTCAAAGAGACACACACCAACAACATCCACCGACAGTGTGTGTTTGACCTCTGACCTGTACATACGGCGTGTCTGACCTCTGACCTGTAACTATAGCGTGTTTGACCTCTGACCTGTACATACGGCGTGTCTGACCTCTGACCTGTAACTACGGCGTGTTTGACCTCTGACCTGTACATACAGGGTGTTTGACCTCTGACCAGTACATACGGTGTGTTTGACCTCTGACCTGTACATACGGTGTGTTTGACCTCTGACCTGCACATATGGCGTGTTTGACCTCTGACCTGCACATATGGCGTGTTAGACCTTTAAATACAGTGTCTTTGACCTCCGACCTGTAAATATAGTTTGTTTGACCTCCGACCTGTAAATACAGTGTGTTTGACCTCTGACCTGTACATACAGTGTGTTTGACCTCTGACCTGTAAATATAGTGTGTTTGACCTCCCACTTTTTATAAAGTGTGTTTGACCTTCGACCTCACAGAGAGTGTTTGACCTCTGACCTGTACATACAGCGTGTTTGACCTCCGACCTGTAAATACAGTGTGTTTGACCTCTGACCTGTACATACAGTGTGTTTGACCTCTGACCTGTAAATATAGTGTGTTTGACCTCCCACTTTTTATAAAGTGGGTTTGACCTCCGACCTCACAGAGAGTGTTTGACCTCTGACCTGTACATACAGCGTGTTTGACCTTTGACCTGTACATACAGTGTGTTTGACCTCTGACCTGTAAATATAGTGTGTTTGACCTCCCACTTTTTATAAAGTGTGTTTGACCTCTGATCTCAAAGAATGCATGTTGACCTCTGACCTCACACATTGTGTTTGAGCTCACACCTCAGAGAGTGCGTACTCTGACGTTACTGAAAGTGTGTTTTGGCCTTTGACCTCATAAAGCATCTATCCTGTCCGCTGATCTCACCAAATGCATGCCGTGACCTCAACTAGGAGTTTGTGACAAGTGAGTATTCTGGTTTTGCCAAGGTTGTGGTGTGACCTCAGACCCTACTAAATGAGTTAGCATTTGACCTCTGACCTCACAAAGTATATTCTGTGACTGCTGAGCCTACAAAAAGTGTTCTGACCTCTGACTTCTCCAAGTGTGTGCTGTGACCTCACTCAACGTGTGTTATTGAATATGACCTCACTGACTGTGTGACCTCTGATGATGCCAAGTGTGTGCTGTTTAAACATTTAGCCTCTAAACATCAAATGACTTTTACTGCACCAGCGCTTTCCAAGATCTGAGTAAAAAGACAGGACCACACCCAAAAACCAATGAGACTGAAACCGTTCAATCTGACCCAGCCTGGAGTCACACGGCTCGGTCTAATCCAGTTCAATCAAGAACGGTTTTACATTCAGATGGTCTCATGGAGTGTGTTGTTCTTGTCAGAGTAAGCTGTGTACTGTATTATTTTAATGTCCTCAATCCAACAAACTGCATCAAAGCACTATCGAGCTGAAAGGTCATCAATTCAGCAGGTAAAGTAGAACCACTGGAACCTCAATTATGATGAAGAAGACTCTAAAATGAGCTTTTAGGGCTAAATTAGCTCTAATATAGAGCCCTGGAAGGCCATTTTAAAAATGAGAAAATCAATTTGTACCCAGTTCACTCAGTACAGAGTGTTAAAAATAAGCATCCATTCCCATACCTTTTTTCAACCTTTTAAAATCTATTTGCATTCAGAGAACTGAGAACACTAAAGTCTAGTATCTTCATAAAATTTCCAATATAACTCCACATAAATAAAAAATAAGACAAATAATTAGAGTAAAATAAAAACAATAACGATAAGATACCATACATTCATAAATATATAAATACCTAACTGTGCAAATATATATATTATTGATAAAAGCATGAATAAACAAATAAATCTGCTGCCTCCCCCACTTCCTAATTACTGACCCAATTTTCTGCAAGCAGAACTAATTACAAAAGCAGCCACTTCCATCACCTACAGGGGATTTCAGGACAAATCACAAAGGAGCCAAATCATCAATCTCCAACATTTAGTAGAAATGTTCCCAAAATAAGGCACTATGAGAAAAATACAATCAACCATATCACTGCCTCAGCTTTGACACCAGTTTATGTTGGTACATGTACTACCTGTAACCAGCTAAAAGGTGGATCTGTGCTCAGGGATGTTAACTAAACGTAGTAACGTTTTCTCTTAGAGGCTCAAAGCAAGGTTTGATGATAGGAATCAAAAGTAAAGCTGATAAAAAGAAGAGCTGGGCTGACTAATTGGAGGCATTACAGATTAAAGATTAAGCCTATTACTTACCAAATCTTACCAAAAAGCCCCAAACTCTGACATGAATGTACGATACATCTTAAATAAGACTCTGGCAATAAATAAATAAGGTTAATTTCATTTTATTTAGGTCATGGTGTGTGTTTTTGTGTGTGTGTGTGTGTGTGTCAGGGTCACCTTGGAGAAGGAATGAGGGCCAACAAAACAGAGTTGGCGAAGGTTATGATTATGATCGCAGGCTGCTGAATGAACATTTATAAAGTAAATTTAGTAATTATGATAATTAGCCTTTGACAAGCCTCATCACTGAGACTGATTGCAATCAGACCTGCTTTAACCTGGTAAGCAGCACCATGACCCCCGCATCTACACACAAATACACGTTCATATTTCTTCATAAAAGTACTACACTTTGTACATAAAATAAGAATTTCAGATTTACACTTTGAATGCTGAACGGGGTATTTGAACTGAAATGAGGATGAGGAGAAATCTATAAATGGAACTCTAAGAAATATATCAAATACTGATGATAAATTAAAATAGCAATTTAAGAATTTATATTATCCTATATTATATTACATTATCTTTGGCCACTAATTTACGATTTTTTTTCAAATTACAAATGATATTATAAGCATCTAAGTGAATAAAAGAATTGGGTAAATTTAATTTTTTATTGTTTTTTTTTAAACAATTTATTTCACCATTTACATTGAGGGAATTTGAAAATGTAATAATCCTAATTTTATTTTAAATGTTTCCTAATTGTATCGTATTGCATCATAGTCTGAGTGAAATGAAAAGTGAATGAAAAAGCGCAATGGCCACCAACCAACACTTAAACCATCGTGATTTTGCAAAAAAAGAAAAGAAAAACTGTTTCGTATGCATTGTGCAAATTCACCCAGCAACAGCAAGTATTTCTCCAGCTGCAATCCCAGAGCAGCAGCAGCAGCATCATATGATGCTTCAGTAAGGAAAGTCCTGCGCCTCTGCTCTGCCTTCAACATTAGCTAATTCCCCAATCTTTTAAAATAGCTTCAATCGATTGAGCCTCAGGTTTCTGCCTGCAGCTCCTCACCTTCAGTACTCGTCATGACTGACCTTGCCCAGGATCAAACACAGACTGACGGGATCTCCTTACATACATACACACTCGTCATTTCGTGTTCACACAGCGGCTGACTGCGGGACAGGAACACCACAATGGGAATGGGAATGGGAATGATGTCTGCGTTTAATGGATCTACATTGGGTTTACTAATAATGCTGTCTAGCGAAAATGGTGCATAGTGGAAATTTCTCTGGCGTGAAAGCACTTTCAATAAACAGGACACATTTAAACCTCATCGGAGGCACAAATGAAGACTATTAGATTTGTTAAAAAGACACTTGACCTTCTTGACTCTAATCAGCATTGTGTCCAAAGAGCAAGATTATTCTCAATTCTAATTGGCGCAAAAAAAAAGCAATGCATGTTTCTGCATGTTTACTTACAAGCAAGAAGTAAAATCAAGTTGTTTGCAAAACTGACCAGACTAAGACAGCGGCTGCAGAGTGTGTTATGGCTTAATATTGATTCATTCTTACGTTTATTTAATAAAGAGTCATTATTCAAGTGGGTATCATATCACATTAAGATACTCATTAACTCAATGTAAAGCTTTGACTGCACGGCGTAAATAACGTGAACAAGTTATTGACTGTTTATGTATTTTTTATATTTATGCATGTGAATTAGGTTCCGCGAATGTGAACAAGGATACGCATTATAACTGAGAATAATCCCTCTCCATATGTGTCCCACATTTTGCATGCGGCCCTGTTAGCAGACGATGTCAATATGAAGTCAATATGAAATAGAAACTGCAACTGATTTCCGTATTGTGACGTATGTTGGAATGAAACTGCTTATCAAACAAGAAAAAGCAGGGCAGGACTTAATCTTATCCATGAGTTATTGATTAGATTGCGAAATGTGAGTGCTGCACACCAGAATAGAGGCAGATCTGAATGCAACGTCAGCGGAAACGAGTGAGTCATGTCACAGGAAGAGTTTTGTGTGTGTGTATATATATATATATATATATATATATATATATATATATATATATATATATATATATATTTAAATAAAATGGAAAAAAAAATGGAAAAAAAAAGATGGAAAACACACACAAACACACAAACAGACACACATATGTTGTACTGTTTTTTTGTCTATGGATGCATCGTTACAGTAATCTATGTTTATTTAAGAGAGCGATTGATATGCATCTCTATTTCACATTTACATTTACTATTCAGACACTCTTCTAATGCTGATGAGCGCTGATATCAACACAATGATCTGGAGGCGTGGTAATTAAGTCCACAGTGAACACACACACACACACACACACACACACACACACAAGCGGCAACAGATGCAATGGCGAACTGAGGGTCTTTGTGTGGTTACAGGGTCAAGCTTTCACTGGTCTCATATGGACAGGATGTGTTATTTTTAACATTCGTGGGGTGATAGCATCAAGACCACTTAGTCCCTGATGTGTGCTCGACTGTTACTGAGCATATATCACCCAAAGCTTAAAACCAATCCTGTTTCTATCCCAAACTGAGAAACCTGAAATCCTGTTTTTCTGTAAACTCAAATGATTAGAAACCACAGTAACATAAAATACATGCTTAGTCTAGAGCAACTGTCTAGAACAACTGCTATGCCTAGTAATGTGATGTGGTGTTCCCCAAGGCTTTATTCTTGGTCCGTTTTAACTAAACTCAAGTTCACAGGTTTTACAAGAATATCTATGTATTCTAAATAATCTATATATGTATATCATTCTCGGTAAAATGAGCAAACTGCATATAATTTATTTATTCGTTTATTTAAAAAAAGGTCAAATATGCTAAATGAATTAACTAAATAAATAATTAACTTTTACATTAGACTTTAATGCTATCAGAGTATGCCTAACAGTGTGAAATATGACTAAACTTGATCGAGAAAAATGACACAAGGTGTGGAAGGTGGGCATTAAAAAAGAACATATGCATGTGTGTGTGTGTGTGTGTTTGGTTTCTTTTTTGAGGAAAGCATTTTATATTAATGATAATTATAATAATAACACATAATAATACTAAAAAAGAAAGTAAATTTGCCATTCATGGTATAAAAGCCTGGATTACTAAAACACAACCCTAAAATCTGTAGTTAAATGGAGTCTAAGGATAATCGTGACCTATCTGCTCGCCCACATGGACCCAGGTGTCACAAGCTCTCTCGCAAATATGAGAAGAGACAGATCAAAGCTAGTTAATAAGGAGATTAGAGAGATTAAAAAATGATCACAAAATCCGCAGCAAACGCATCACACCTTCGCTTGCAGCCGAGCCGGAAGAGCTTTACATTACAGGCTGTCACAGTTTTCACTCTGTGTTAATGTTCTTGATGGAAGAGCCTGATCAAGGTCATGGATTCGCTGCATATGTGCTGAACACGTCTGAGTCACCAAATGAGAAGCATTCGATATTTGCCTCACGCTGTTCCCGTCTCATGTCACTTTTTTTTTATCCCACTAAATAAAAAATAAAGACGTTCAGCATAATACCCAAGCTGCTCTTTTGGATATAATAAATGATTTAGGATGGCAAGCTATTAAAAGTAACTAAAAGCAGTCCATACGACTTCTTTCAAGTCTTCTAAGGCAATCAACACTTTTGTGTGAAGAACAGCTAAAATGTGTGTGTTCACGAGTGGGAAGCGTAAGAATCAAAGAGCGTAAATGGGAGGATTATGGGATAGGGATGAATTCGCTGCTGTTTGAGCATCAGGAAGGGGAAACGAAAAAAAAAAAGCTCTTATTCACCATCTCTACAGCTACACGAAAAAAGAATATGCAAAAATTATTACAAGTTTATATAACAGGCATTCAGAAAAGCGTGAGACGCACAAACGCTCCTCTTCTGAAGCATTTTAAAGATCGCAAGCCTTGCTCAAACAGCAAGCGGCAGAATTATGCTAAAGAACAAAAGCTAAAGAGGTATATAACATAATATTATTTCAGATATAATATTCTTACGCTTCATATTTCAGAACCGAAAATGATCAACAAAACAGCATACTTCATTTACAGTTTTATGCATGAAATAATTTTTTGGGGGCATTTGGGCAACGCACGAAGATTTAAACTCTTCTGGAATCGATTGTAAGGCAGATCTCTTGTGTTTTAGTGCTATATAAAGCCAAGAACACTGAAGTTTGCTGCCCGAAGGCATTTCACGGCAATGGGAGCACATTTTTAAGACAATGTCAGGATAAAAATAGTGCAACTTTTGACATGCGCTGAAGAAGATCAATGGCAGTTTTAAAAACGATCGAGTAGCGAGATGATTCTGGCACTGGGATCAGCATATTTACAAAAATATACACGTTCACATTTGCAAAGTAGGGCGAGGGAGAAGAAGAAATAGTAAAACAGATCCGACCGTGTCTGAAGTGACAAAAATTCAGCTGTGTTTGAACAGTTTACAGGTCATTTCAGAGAATGTAAAACAATCTTGTCCAATCTTGTCTTGTCCAAAAAAACTGATGAAGTGGAAAGAGTATGGTCAGTTCTTATTTCATGCTGACTAAAGCCAAATAATGATGCCTGCAACCATAGACTTCACTGGAATCTTGTGTTTGCCAAGGATTTATTAAATAATGGTCCAAATAATGATCTAATCATGAAAACCAAACTAAAGATAGTAAGAACTATTAATACAGATAACCTTTTTTTACTGCATTACTGTAGTTAGGTATTACTGTTTTAGCTCTACGAAGATGCTTTATGATATATAGTTGTGTGACTTTTCTTCATTTCAGAAATCCACTGCTTGCTACTGACATAGACGTGGACGAGCGATCGGGAACCATCTTAGCGTTCTCCACTCTTAGTCTATATTTTATTTATGCACTCGAGATAAATCCAGATTTACCAGGCAGCTTTTAAAGCTCATACCTCCAAAACTAATTTCCATCTCTTGTCACAAGGTAAGACTAAATCCTTGGGGATAATCAGAGCGTCGGTAACAAATCTCACACAAAGGTCCTTTACCTGAACCAGTACAGAAACAGAAGAGTCTCTAAATACCCTGCATACGATCTCATTTCTGCCCAGAACACCCACACAAAACACCCTGAAAGAGTGTGCAGTTCTGCAGATGATACGTGCTGCCAAAAGGACCCCTTTGTCTTTGGTAAAAAGGCTTTAGAAGATGATGCATTTATAGACTGCCAAATAGCTCGACATTCTTAAAACAAGAACAGTTCTTTGTCATTTAAAAATAAGGATCTGGAAATGTACATTATCTTGTACCCAATTGCAAACTTGCATTAATGTGTCAAAATCAAGAGCAAAAATACTTATATGGTACTTTTCACAATTCACAAATGATGACGTTGCCGTTTATAATGTAGTTGCGTTTAGATTATTACAGCTGTATGATAATACAGTTAGATTTTCCCATTACACATTCAAGCAGTTGAAATCTACTATATCATATTCATTAAAACAATTATAAATATATTTTCTGCAAAGAAGCATAAAATCCTTTTCAGCCCATTAGCCGACAATTTTCTCAAGTATATTCTATCTTGATTTTACAGTTCATCATCCGCATTTATGAAACATTTAGAGGGTTAGAACTGTAAATGACAGTAATTAAAAGACTGAGAGAAGATGAGTCATTTCTACTTTCATGTCCCGGCCTATGTCTTAAAATATTAATATAGTTGAGGCTTAAACTGACAGTGTTACAACATGCCAGATTTGTAAATTAGGCTATGCATTACCCATGTTGCAGATAAGTATCATCATTGGTGCATTTTGAGCAAATAATCGTGAAATCCAGAGTTCTAGCAATAATTCAAGGTAAAATAAAGTTTACCAGAAACATACTTCTGTGACTGTGACTGAAATGAAGAGAATCCAGCACAAACAAGCAAACAAGCAAATAACTAATAATAACAATGTCATCATTATTATTATTATTATTATTATTATTATTAGATATTATTTATTATTAATGAAATATTTGAGGAACCATCCTTCCTTAAGATTACAGAAATTGATACATTATCAACATCATGACCGACAATTTAATGCAATCTGTCAGTAAACAATGGCTTACGATATTCACTGTAAATGAGTTACACTCAGTTTTTGTGCCTTGCAATCCCTAGAATGCTATTGAAATATTTACCTGTAAAACAACACAAATATATTCATTTTAAAAGCTAGAGAATTCAAAATTCACCGAGCTGGAACCAAAGACCACCAAGTGAGGCTTCATGTGTATCTCTGGGCCTCTGAGTCATGTTACACCAACATTAAAACACAGTAAGAGCGTCTTCCCACAGAACCGGTGTGTTTTCCCTTCCCTTTTGTTAAGCTGTTTTTCACAAACGCTTCACCTCACTTCATATCACCATAGAGACCTGTCTGGTGTCAAAGCAATTAGCGTTGAAGAAAGACAGCGGTGGCCATCCTTGACACATCAGCCTAAGCTAATGGCACAGTGAGATACATCTGTTCTACTGCATTTATTACATCTCTAATATTATGTCTTTGACATCAGCATACAGAGATTCCCTACCTTTCTAACCCTGTATGACTCCAGCCCACTTAAGTCGCCATGACTGAAACACAACAGCAGATCCGAGCAGAGGGCCAAGGAGCCTTTGATATTTCCCAAGATTTGTTCTTCCTTTCTAAAGGACACAATTTGCTCAGCTTAACCCAGCAGGGCTTCGCCGACACTTGACATTGTTTAATCCCTTGTGAACAGAATGACGCAACGAGCAAGACTCCACAATCCAACAATCTGCTGCAATGCTCTCTCCTTTGAGATCCAGCACCGCAAGACTCCTCCTGGCCAGGACTCCTTAATCCACGTTCGCTTACAACAGTGTCAATGCAGGAGTTCTGTGGGGCCAAATCTCAAAGAGCATGAATGTGTCACTTTTAACTAAACTTTCACAGTACGATGCACATGATTCTGCAAGTTGAGTTGTTAAAATGGAGAACCGACAGGTTTAGGACTAATCCCGTTCCTACTCTTATACTCCTCCGTTTTGTGTGTTTACATGAAGGACCAAGAGTGTTTCAATTCTCTTTTGGTTGGAGGGGTAGGAACAGATAGTCCTTCAAATCAACCATGCTTAAAATGAAAATATAAATATATGAGGGTGTAGTGGTGGTGCCCCATTTCTTTAACCCTTGAAACACTGTTTAGGACTCTGTTCTGACTAGGTGAAAGGGTATAATATAAAACTGGGATTGGGCCATAGTTCTGAAAACAGTTCCTTGCACCTATATAACAGGGATACGCATACCACTACTTTCCTTCAAGGTCTTGAGCTGCTAACACAAAGGTTATAGGTTTCAACATTTTTAATACCTGACCAAACCTTACGATCCTGTGGGAGTAACAGATGTCAGGACCTGCAGAATCTGCAAAGATGCGATTGCAGTAACTGCAGCATTGATCCTGAAACCAGTTTGCTGAATCTGTGCATGTTTTGAGTTAAATTGTGCAAACGGCAAAAAATTGTGCAGACTTTTCAAATGTAACTGATTAGATGCATCCTAATCAATGGCATTTTCATCATTCAGTTTCAGAGATACGGGGATCTCAATGAGGCTCCATTTTTCAAACTGTTAAATATTACCCATTTTGAGTGGTTGGAAACCAAATGTTGGTAACTTTGTACGCTGCTGATACTAATTGCATTTACAGCAAAATGTTGAAACTAGAAATGCCCTCTATCAAAACAATTTTATTGGACCAAAATATAGCTGCTATTTGGTTTCTGAATCAAATTTTTGATTAACAGAATCATTCTTCCTGGATTGTTTGCAGGCAGCACAATTCTTCTGTAGGTTTCCAAAAATATTTGGGATTAATGAAGTAACATGCTTTGCAGACAATCTTAAAGTTTCTTTATAAATTGCGAATCTGCTTGAGCCGTGGTTGAGGCTGCTTTGAAAGCTGCAGGGGTTAGGGATTAGACTCAAGGTTAAACTGTGGTATTAGATCATGATTATTGTTAGTCGAGGCCTGGTTGCGGTAGCAGAGAGAAATGGATTATGGTACATAAAGCCTGCAGGATTATTTCAGCTGCATCCATGACTGCTGCATCACAAATGAAGAGCTTATGCCTTCATGAACAACCAAAACAAAACTATATTCACAGTCATGCATGAACGTGTGCATTTGAGTCTATGTGCATCCCATGAAGAAAACATCAATCTGTTGCCTGGCAACATTTGAGGGATGATTCAGGTCCAGTTTTGTGTGTTCACAATATATATGACTCTTCATCATCCTCATGAACTCTTCGCTCTCTTTAACGATCTCTCCATTCAATCCTGACCTGTCCTCCCACAAATCCCAACTGTCCAGCAAAATAACCGGTCAGTCCCTCCCCATCCTTTTCTGTTAACATGGTTTGTATTAACTTTTGATTTGGTAACACTTTCTGTGACTTTCTGTACTTCTAAAACATTATAAAGGTATTTGTGAGGTATTATAATAAATGCATAATGCATTATAAATAACATTATATTATATTGTATCATGTCATGAATGTTCATAAGAACAGTTTTAATGTGTTATTATTGATATGATATATAGACGATATAGTTTGTTGTGTGTTGTAAATAGTCATACTTTCAATAACAAATACTGTATGTAAATATTATAATGTATTATAATAGTTTTTATGATTATTCATGAGATGTTATAACATTGTAAGTTTTTTTTTTATAATGCATTACAATGCCTTAAGAATACCCTTGTAATGTATCATAAACACAGGCTTTATAGAAAGTGTTTCCAATGCTCTCTATAATAAAATTGTTACTTGTAGTAGTTTAAGTCTCTGCATAATAGCATGAGGGGGAGTCATGTAGTAGCAACAACAAACAAATGCAGGACAGAATATTATAGCCCTGGAGTGCTCTGTGACAGGCGTGTTTTTTAACAAATGTTACATAACAAATAATACTATACTATGTACTAATCTTATTGGCCTCTCCCAAATAATGCACTTGATGTGGACTTATGTTGCTCTAGACTTCATGGACATGCACGAGTGAAGACCACATTAAGTTTGGGACGGTCCCTTAAAAGATCCACCTTTTTCCTGACGTAAAGATGGGTGACGCCATTTGTAAATGGGTACAGCTTCCTGTCTCATCCGTGTCCAGCTGATTTTAGCTATACAAAACAGTGTGTTTTGCTGTTTGTTATTAAAAATTGGTGCGCCCTGTGTGACATCTTAACTACGAACACACTTGTTTGTGGTGAAAGCACTGATACCATTTACTGCATGTTGTTATTTTTCTCGTTGTAGCGATGTACCTTAAAAATGTTTATGTCGGGGTCTGGAGGAATAGGTTTTGGAAACACTGGAACATGACTATGCTCCCCAGTTACAGGTCTAAAATAGTGTTTCCCAACCCTGTTCCTGGAGGTACCTCTACTGTAAACCTTTTGAATGTCCCTCTGACCAAACTCTTTCAGGACGCTGACGAACACTGAGGTAGGGTGTCCAATAAGACTGCTTCCAATAGTTCACTAACTGTTAGTGGACCAAAAGAGACTTGGTCGACCAAAATTGTATTAGTCACAAAAAAAAGTAAAAACATATAAATAAATCCACAGACAAAGTCAGGTCTGCAGCATGATGGAGGCATCAGTGAGTTCACTTGCTTTTAAAATACTTTGTAACTTTTGCTCATACAGATAAGCGTAATCTTTAGAATCTGTAAAGACTCTACATTTGTTGATGATAAACTTGATTATGAAACTTAGTGTAAACTTATAAATATGACTGCATATCTATAGAGAGCGAAATGTGTACTTTCAAATTTACTAATTCACATGGAAAAAATTATTTTCCAATTATGAGATAAGTATGAAATATGCATACAGGTGCATCAGTTCTGCGATGGTGATGAGTCGGGGTTGCCAAATTCATCTCTTAATGCCAAATCAAAGTAAGCACTAGTTTAGCAAAAAAAAATTTATTAAAATGTTAATGCAGCCTCCTTACCATTTCTCCTTACACATTCACAATCATTAGCTTCTGCAGTGCGCTGTGGCAAGCTTTAAGAGTGTGCTTGAGTGCTTATAAGGCTATGCAGTTATAATGATTTAAATGGTGTTTTAATAAATGTGCGATTAGTCGACTAATGCTAAAAATGAATGAGTACTAGTCGATGAGAAAAATATTCCGGTGAGGGCAGCCATAGTGTCCAATCTGATATCCTGTGATACAGGAAGTTATCCATGCTTCTTTTTCACAGTGGATTATTATTTGGCGGCCTATTGAGTTCCTTCAACTCCACTCCTGGAGGGACAACGTCTAGCAGACCTGCGGTTCCTACCTTAAGGAACTAAAGCCTGCAAGACACCAGCTCTGTTCCTCACCCTTTCTCTTTGGGTTTGGAAAGCCAATATTATGATATGTCCCAATACTACAGTAATACTCAGCCCAAAGGCCGAATTACTTCTCGACCAGTCCCAAACTCAAATGGAGGTACAGTTGGACAGTAAGTGGAATGAACTCACCTTTGGTTGGGCCTCCACTTCCACCACCTGGTTTCTGTTCATGATGCCTTTGACGAAAGTCTCTACATTCCCATTGAACTTCATGAAGAGCACATACGAGGCGTAGGCCAGCAGGAGACTGATACTCTCCCAGTGCGTGATGTAGTTATCCAGGAAGAAGACGATGAGCATGATGAGGTCGACGATGTAGAAGAAGACGTCCCTAAACAGAGGCCACCACGTCAGGTTCAGGATCTCTTTGGAGAAGACGGCACACATTCCTATAACGAACAAGATGTTGAAC
>NC_056705.1:40431450-40451450 GCF_018831695.1 Puntigrus tetrazona | reverse complement strand
GTTGTTGGCCATCTTTGAAATGTTGAACAACTGAAACAAAACTTATGACTGATACCACTGAAGAACTTTCTACTGGAACGTCATCCTTTGAGAGATGTCTGAGCCACTCGAGTGCCTTTTCTTGGGGGCTTTTTGAAAATGGCTCACTCAGAATAATTTGACGTGGTGAAAATATCATTGTACCCATTGAGCAAAGGATTGTTTCTAATAGGCTTCTTCACATACTGATCCAGAATTTATCAAAAGTCTCATTCAGAGTTTCTCCATCTTTACTTTTACTTTGAGTTTCAGGGCAATTTCTCTGCTTTTTCTCATAGACAGTGTTTTTAGGATTGTTCCAGGGATGATACACCTTCAGGTTTTGGTGCTCATTTAATTTCTCATTTAACATTGACTTTTCCAATTCTTACTCGTCTCCTTCAGTTCTCTTTGAAGATCGGTTTCCTCAACCTCATGAAATCTTTGACTTTCTATTTGGTTAAGTATTTTGATCTTGGTTTCCTTCATGGCTCTGTAAAGACTCAAGGACCATTTCCTGTATTCATCCTCCAGTTTTCTGTAGGCCGAGACCTTTGGGAATTGAGACCAACACAAATCATTCAGTAAAGAAAACATATTGAAACAGAACATAAGATTCATGAACACTCACCTGTCGTGAAGCATCAATTTTTAGAGTAGTTCTTCATCTCTTCTTTCTCTCTTCACTTCACTTTTTTCTTCCAGGAGTTTCAGGATTTCATCAAAAGACTTTTGTTAATTTTCTTTTACCTTTCTTTCTTAAAATCCTCTAGTTGTCTTCGTCTCTCTTTCTATTCTCTCTTTTCCTGGATCATTTCCCTGATTTCACTCTGGAGTCTCTGGTACCATTCATCTAAAGCCTGTTTTAATTTCTCATCTTCTTCTTTTCTTCTCATCTGTTCCTCTAGATTCTGCCTCTCTCAATGTTCTTGTATTCTTCTCTTCTCTATTTTATTTGGTTCTTCTTTCTCATTGATTTGGTTTTCTTTACTGCATATTCTAGATTTTCTACACGTAAGTTATATCTATCCTGACATTCTTGTGAGGTGTAAACAAAGTATGAATTGAACTGAACTCTGGTACACATGACAGTAAAGCTCTAGAATCTTGAATCCCTGTCTAAATGGTCTTTGTAAAATACACTTAAGCGGAACGATAGCACAGTGCTAAAAACAGGCATAGGATAAAACGTAGCTCTACAGATCAACAAAACCCAGGCCACTAGGCCGAGGTCTTCAACAACAAGAATCATGTCCTTCTAAGAGGGTAGCAGTATGTCAAGGTAGACATAATCCTTGCCTGAAGGACAGGGACACGCAGTAAAATGACGTAGCAAAGGTTTGATAAAGACTCCAATGGACCAAACCCAGGATGCGGCCATTCCTCTGGTGGAGCGGGCCTTCACTCCAGTTGTACAATGCAAGCCCACCGAGGCCTAAGCCAAGGCTAAAGTATCAACTGTCTAGTGGAAAAGTCTCATCTTAATAACTGGAAGACCTCTTGAACAGCTGCTGAAGGAAACAAAGAGATGCTTCGACTGCCGAAAATGGGTAGAGAGCTCTAAAGACTCTTAAGGCCCAGACCAAGGAGAGGATATTAGAGCCCTTGCTTGTCCTCGGAGTTATGAAGAGCTAGAAGGGTAATGATATCTGGAATATTAACTCAGGGAACCACAACTGCTCCTTTCAGAGTGGGGCCGTAAAACGGACCTACTTCCTTGATAGATGACCTGAAGAAACAAGGCTTCTGGAGGGAAGGCATACAGGCAACTGCTAGGTCAGTCGTGAGCCAGAGCGTCTCACCCCTTCGAGAAAAGATTTCTGGGTAACGAGAGCTGTCTTCTGTGGCAAAGAGGCCCACCTATGCCCTCCTGGAGATATTCCAGATTGTCTGAACCACTTGGTCTCCATTCCCCTGGAGACACATTGACCTGGGTCTGCTACTTGGTTCAGTCTGCCTGGATGTTGGTAGTTCTATGTATATTACAGCCACCGCACTAGGAATAATTTTTATGTAGAGATGTAGGCGTGTATCTTTATTGCAGCAGCGTGGAGAACTGCATCTAAGAGTCTTCTGCGTGGCTGGTATAAACATAAACATTGAAAAGTAGCTACAGTCAGCTCCGGTGGCCATATCTGAACCGTATTTCACTGCTGACGTGTCCCTGAATATAACAAAGACTTTATATTTTACAGTCTTTTCAATCAATCTAATTCATCCTTGAACTGAAGCATCAATTTCTTACAATCATAAAGACCCAAAACAATTGAATTGTAATAATCATCCTCAGTATAAACACTTCTGTAGGACTGATCCTCATTAGTAAGTCACCGCTAATAACACTTTCTAATAACTTTCATTAACAAATCATTAAGAAATATTACATTATGCTTCCATCACACAGCTAGAAATGGGAGATAGCAATTTTCTTTCATGTCAAACATCATTAGAACATTTGGTAAAGATTACGTTTTTTTTTTTTTTGTGGAAACAGGAATATTTTACCAGTTTATGAAGATGAAAATGATTCCCAAATATCCAAGTTTTCCACCGAAACAAAGTTTGAGGGTTTAATGAAAGAAATAGAAAAACATGAGGCAAAATAATTATTTTTAAATAATATTAACTAACAATACTGAACAATATTTTATTTTATAGCACATTAGCAATAACAAAAAATATTATTAGCAGTATCATGTTGTTATAATAACCAAATAATATAATATCTATATCGAGAAGGGTCAGTATGAGATGGTATCATATCATACCACAATATATGACAACATGACTGCAAAAAAATAAATAAAAACCTAGAGCGAAAAAGAAAATGAGAACATACAGTACTGTAATGTACAAAATACAAAATCAACACTTTAATGTAAAAATGACTCTCTGTTCATAAAAAGACTAAACATGCTACACAAATGCAGCCTCTTTCATACCAATGCAACTAGAAAGCAATACAACAAATATTCAGCATTTTAAAACGAAATCATAAAAATGAATAAAAAACTGCATTTCTGGTTCTGTGCATTGAACACGTTTATCTAGCAGCGGCTGACCGGAGACTCCTTCCCTGTTCACTACATAGTGATTATACATGAGGAAACGAGCACTACTACACTATATGCACACTGTCTGGACCGTGAGGGTGTTTTGGTCAGCTTGTCCAGAGGAGAGTGGATCTCTCTTCAGCGTGAGGAAGACCTCGGCGTCTCCTCTGCTGCTCCAGTCTCTGCAGGCCTTCCTCTCGCCCCAGTGCATGCTGGGAACCCGCTCTGTGAGCCGCCTCCGTCGCCATGATGTCGATCTGAGCGTATTTGCTGGAGCTTTTTCCTACGACGACGAACGCAAGAGCGTCAGTGAGAGCAATTCGATTACATCTAAACGCATACAAGTGTCAACCAAACAGTTCAACTTTGCTGCAAAATGAAGCACTGCATTTTATTTCTAATAATGCATTTATCAAAAGTAAATATTCTATAGATTATAGAACACATTCAGCTATGCACAAAAGCAGAAAATACAAATTTATCACCCATCTGAAAAGCTATAAAATCATAAATAAAGCTGATTAAATGTGATTGTGCCGCCTTTAGAAACGAAATCCTGGCCCAATCAGTTAAGTACTGCTTCTGTGTATCTGTTATTGTACAGTTCAGTATAAACACATTACTTAATCACACAATCTTAATAGGATCTTTGTAATCAAACTGACCATAACTGCTCATAATTAACACATTAACTAATAAAAGTTACCGTACTGACAAACAAAACAGACACACAATATAGAGAAAACAAGTTTGTAGCTGCGTCATACTGAGTGCTATACTTATTATTTAGTTGAACTTAAGCTATCATATTAATGCAAGCAGCTCATGGTATCAACGGAGGTGTGCCACGCTTCTCTTCGGCTCATTTAAATATGACTGTTATGCTCAGTGTACAGCGGTGCACCTCTGACTCCGGCGCTGGACTCCTGCAGCTCCAGCTCCATGTAATGCAGCTGTTTTTTGGACGCGGGGCTGGTGGGGATGTTGACGTACGTCACCGCGTCTCCTCTCGGTCTGTCCGTCGGCCCTGGACACAGAAACACACACACACACGTGAGGGTCACGGAAACACACACACACACACACACACCGAACAGCTCACGCAGAGGTGCGCTCACCTTCAGTCTTCTGCGAAGGCGTCTGGAGCTCGTTCCTGCTGCGCTCCTCCTGACAGAGACAGAGACGTTTATTCACGGAAAAACACACCTTAATCAGCGCGGTTTCTGATTAAAAAGCAACATGTCCGCACCGGTTCACCGCGTGACCTGTCTGTACAGGTTCAGAAGGTTTCACTGTAAGTGCTCTGGATTTGAGAACGGATGACAAAGCCTTCATGAAGAAGTTTCGCACGACTGACTCTTAATAGAGTATACTGCGTTCAACTCCTCCATCTCAAACCCTGCATGACTTATTGTTTTATTGTTAAAAAAATACAAATTAAGTAATTTAATATGATATTTAAATTATATATATATATATATATATATATATTTTTTTTATGATTACATTTTGTGTGTAAATAACCACTAGGTAGAGCTGTTACTGCACTTTTTAGATAACAGCCTTAACGGCAACTACCCAACACATCAGACCTGGTGGCGCTTTATTATATGGTTACATCTATTAGTTATTAGCACGCATATTAGGCATATATTAGTGCTAATTAAGCACATTGCTCTACATGACCTTTTTCTACATCCCTAATCCTCTCTGATACTTAAACTAAACAACTAGCGCAGCAAATAAAGAATGTATTGAGGGAAAAGTCACAGTTAATAGTTAACAAATGTTATTTATTTGGTATGTTGTATGCTGTGGATCCATCAAAATAAGATGATTGTTAAAAGATATTAAGCAGCCATTCTACTAATACTCTAATGACTGCTAATTAACATAGCAAAGTTACTTATTTTATATATAGTAGGTATCATTATTTTTATACACAGTATATATAGTTGGTAACTGATAGGTAGGTGATGGAATTTTTAATTAATTAAATAATTAAATAATTAATTAAAAGTTCGTTATTTTTTCATCAGTGACCTTGAGGTTTTTAATACAATGAAATCAATGAAATAGTTTTTATTTTTACATTTTTTTTGTTGATTTATTTTAAAAATCCTGTTCTGGTTTCAGCTGTAGCTATTTAAGCACTTCAAGTTAAACCAAATTAAAACGAGGAGCGTTATATAAAGCATATATATTCAGAAGATATTATTGTACACAGTATAAATTTATTTTAAACCAAAAAACAAACAATATATGCTATTATTAACCAACACACTCTCAAACGTTCCCATTTTAGTTTTTTAACATTTTGAATTAGGTTTAAGTTTTGTCCTTTTAGTTTGGTGTCAGTATGGAGGGTTAACGGAGCGGCTGCCGTTGAGGGACAGATCAGATGCAGTGCTGTATTTTTGGCACACTTCTATCCGCTGTGATTCAGACGGTCACCTCCGGGCTCCTGTCTGGGGATCGGCCGTCCATCACTTCATAAGCAGGATCCGTTCTTCCTTTCTCGGCCCATATTCTCTCTCTGTTATCTGTGAACAAACACACATGGTCGTTTTCCATTAAAAGATATTTTCTCCCACACCAGCGTACCGATCTGTTCTTCTGTGTAGTATAGTTTGAGGTCTGCTTTGCGCGTGAAGCGAGAAACTGTTCGTCTAAAAACACGGGTTTGCCAAAAAACCTAAACGGCGTCTCGCACTTGGAAGTGAGCGTGCATCAAACGCGCTTGAGGATCTTCATCCGTCCCGACCTTCTCAGACACGGGAAACAACAACACAGACGGGTTTGCAGGCAGAAGAAGAAAGGTAATATTAATTCGATTAGACAGAGGCTCCAGGAGGTAGGAGGAGAAGACTGGAAGGGTCCTCAGAGGGTTAGAGACCAATCCGGCGAGACGCTCTCTTACCTTCCGCAGGGATTCTCTGCAGAGCGACCGCGGAGGAGCAGGGCGACTCGGAGACGTTTCTCCTCGGGTCTCTGGACGGAGCTGCGGGTCTCCGGCAGCTGCCCTCTCCTCTCCTGCACTGGACACAGTTCTCGTACAGGACGGTGTGTCTGGACGCGGCCATGGCCTCGTAGACGCTGCTCCTGAGCGATCTGGCCGCAGGACTGTAGAGCGACAGGAGATCGGACAGACCGGAGTCTCCGTCCTCCGCTCGCTTCTCCTCATTGGTCGGCGAGCGTTCAGACGAGGGCTTCCGCGCATCGTGATTGGTCGAGGACGCGGGTCTGATGTCCGCCGGCTCCTGATTGGCGGGTGGCTCGGTGGGTGTGGCCGAATGTTCACCTGGCGCTTTAAGAGTGTGTCTGTACTTATTAGCTATATGTGCTGTATATCAGCTAACAAATATTTAAAGACATAATGTGTATTTAAAAGACTTTGCAGATCGAATAGTATTAATGAAATGAAAGGCCGCTTAAGAGACGCACTTAAGTAGACTTTTTAAAAAGTGTCCTTTGAAATAATGTCCACTATTTAGAGGTTGATCGTGTTTTTAATAATCTTTGTCTTGTTTTAAAGAAGTACGCTTATTTTGATGTGTTGACTAACATACTGAATATGTTAATATACTGCAATATAAATTGTAAATAGTTTTTTTTTAATACAGGACAGTTTAATAAAGGACATGTATATTCTAGTTGATCAAAAATGCTGGTCAATACACTCAGCTTATCCATATTTTAAAGACAACAGTATTATGGAATTACAAAAAAATTATGTCCTAAAATCCCACTTAAGTGTGTCGAAAAAGCAATCTAAATTTCTGCAAACTGCATTTAATATGTTATATGATATAACTAATTTTAATGTCATTTCCATTTACATGCAATTAAGTGTTCAAAAACCATTGCATTCAGTTAATTACTTCTGTCATAAGTGCCCTTTTTAAAAGAACGCTAAAGTCCAGATAAAGACTCATGAAGCGTTTAAGCAGTGCTGTATGAATCTCACCTGACGCAGCGGGCAGTGAATGATGTGGAAAAGAGCCCTGTTGAACAGACACACAGAGCACGGGAATCAACAACAGAGGCAAATGTAATTGCAATGAACACATCAATAAAAAAAAAAAAAATTATAATAATAATAAAAAAATAACACTGCAGTTCATGTGCAGAACAACGGAAATGAGTATAATATGTAATAGGGACCTATGTTGCAATTCACTCTTTCATTTTAAACTTGGGTTTATTTTAACATTCTTCTTCTCAAGTTAGCATCTTCCACCATTTTGGAGAGTAACCCAGAAGATAACTTGCTAGCTAGCTCCTAAACGACGCTGATTATGCCGATTGCGTTCGGTGATAACATCGGTTAAACCACTGGACTGTGTCATCTGGACTATTTTACTGATGTCCTTATGTTTCTGTGCATTGATTGTAGTAACCTTTCTATCTATAGGAGGGTCAGAGCTCTCAGGTTTTATCCTAATTTGTGTTCTGAAGATGAACGGAGGTTTTTCATGAATTAACCCTATAACTACAACAACCCTGAGAGGTGTATATACCTTGAGTCCTCCGCAGACGGAGCAGGAAGTGAAGAGGGATTTCATCCCAGCAGGAGGAAGTGAACAGCAGTTTTTACTACAGGATAAACCCGAAACCTCCCCCGCTTTTCTCAGGCCGTTCCTCGTCTGTGACTCCTCCCCTTTATCGAGCTCTGAATCTGATTGGCTGGGAGATTCGGCGCAGGGCTCGTCTTGAGAGGCGCTGCTGTGTCTGCTGGCCTCCAGCAGGCTCCGGGGAGAGTCGTACAGGAACCGCAGGGACGAGGGAACCTGGTATTCATGGACGGGACAGGACGAGCAGGAGCAGGGGTTAAACAGAGCGCCGTACTCCTCTCCCGGACCGGCGGCGTCCAGACTCCCGCTGTATGACGAGAAGCTGCCGGTCGCGATGCCGCTGTCGGACGAGTTCTGTCGGCCGGACTCTTTCAGCCTCCGCGAGCGAACGGGATCGGCCGGGACCTGAGACGCTTCAGCAGAGCCGGGCAGAAGCAGGTCGCTCCACGCCGCAGGACGACCGCTGACGCTGCCATCTGATTGGCTCGTGTCTGAAGCGTCAGAGGAACCGGAAATACTGCGGTCGTCACCCGCAAGCGAAGAGCCAAAACGTGAGCTCGAAGCTTCCAGGACAGAAGGGAAAGAAAACAGTATTATTCCTTCTTACGTATTAAATGCATATAATGAAAATGAGAGTAATAATTAACTTTTTAAATGACTACATTAGTGATTTGCATAGCAAATATGAATATTTTCATAGACCGCTGTTAAAAAAAGTGCCTTTAATTGTAATAAATGTGTAGTGCACTTCCAATCATTTTTTTTCAACCACAGATTACACATAATACATAAACTATATATGTGGCATGTATGTATGAAATAAAAGGCCACTTAAGTCTCTTAAAAAGAGTCATTTTTAAGTACAAAGTGGAAACAATGTCAAATTAAACATTTCACTTTTTTTAATTATTACGTTTTAACACTTAAGTGGCCTATTATTTTTTAAGTGTCTTAAAAAGAGACACTATTATCACTGTTTCTTTACACACTTAAGTACACTTTTACAAATGTAAAATAAATGTAAATAATGTCGAATTAATCATTTTACTTTAAAGCACATTTTAAGTCATTAGGTTTTAACACTTCAGTGGCCTCTTAAGTGTCTTAAAGTCATTTTCATGACTTTTTCTTAACATACTTGAGGACACTTTTAAAAAGTGTAAATAACGTCACATTAAACTTTTACTGTACATTTTAAATCATTACGTTTTAACATTTAAGCGGCCTCATTTTTTCATTGTCTTAAAGAGAGGTACTTTAAAGACTAATTCTTAACAGTATACTTTTAAAAAGTGTAAGTAATGTCAAATTAAGCTTTTACTTTGAAGCACATTTTATAACGTTATGTTTTGATATTTGTTTTTGTAATGTTTTAAAGAAAAACACTCATTTTGATTTGACCTGTAAAGTACTTAAATATCATTTTACTGCAGTGTTATCAAAAATGTTACTATATTTGCAATAAACTGCAACTTAACTACTGTATTACAAATATGTATTTACGAATCTGTTACTACATGATATAGACATTTCACTAGAAATTTCACATTAAAGTAAGTTTTAGTTTATCGTAAATGCTTGTCAGTACATTCAGCTGTACTTTAAGTAAAAGTACATGTAAGGATGCACTTAAGTGCATACTTAAGTCACACTTAAGTGAGTCAAAAATTTTATATCGACTCATAGTACACTATAGTACATTTTCTTTTCATTGCACTTAGCTTGTGATATGAGAGCTGTACAGGTGAGCTGGTACCTGTGCTGTGAGACAGCAGACTGAGCCTCCGCTCCAGCTCCTCCGCCTCATGCTTCAGTCTGTCCTGCGCCGAAGGCTCTGAGCAACAGAGAAAATCAAAGCCCACCGTGAGACACACTAACCAGAACGCCACATGGAAACAAACATTTGATTCGCAGCTGTGCGATCACCAAAAAGTTGGTCGAATGCCATGTTTTAGGAAGCCGCACATCTGCTGAACATGAGGAAACTTTTACTTTTTAACGGGGTCGTATTACGCCGATTTTCCACAAGTCTGTAATATGGTTTGTTTAAAACTTCTCAATGGTAGTTTTAAAAAAAATCACCCATTTTACCCTGTTCACAGCTCTTTTCTAATCACTCTGCTCTACTTCCCCTTTAAATCTTCACAAGCTCCGCTGACCCCGCCCACTTAATTAACCGTTAGCTCTTCGTTAAACCCCTTGCAGTTCCTTTACGAAGACCGCTATCTTTAATAGTGCGGTAGCAATCATGTAGATTAGAGGTTTAGAATAAGGTCATGTAGAATAAGGCATTAATATGTGCTTAAGTAGCATTAATAAATGGCTAGTGATATGCTTATGGAGCAACTAATAGGTGTAACCGTAAAATAAAGCGTTACCAAATTTTCTTACTCTGTGTATTTAAATGTTTATGGTACAAGAATATTTGATTTAAATCAACTTGATAAAGAGGTCAGGACAAAAATAGTCTGATTATACCTAAAATGTGTAATATAATAGAAAAAATTGTAGTTTAAATAGTGCGTTGTGTTTACATGTTTTATATATGACTAAATGAAAGACGGGGTAAAATCATAGCAAGGCTGATTTTTCGATCATTGACTCTCCGTAGGAGTGAGTGAGGGACACGTTGAGCACATGTTCGGGGGTTACAGCAGAACCCCAGTGTTTGTCTAGCACTTAAAGCGCTATTAATAGCGCAGACATGTGGATAAGATGGCAAGCGTCCAGAGAAGCGCTGACACTCATCATCCCCGATCGACACGCATCCCGAGGGCCTTCATAAACACCGAGCGTTCAAGCGTTTTGACCGAACCGAGCGAGAGACGTGGTGTTTTCCCTCCGCTCCGCCTCACACCTGCCATCAGACGAGAGCTTCTCAGCACGGACAGCGGGAGGATGAGGTTACAGTCGTCAGGAATGCTCGCGTATATAAACTGTGACTTTGACCCCTCGATCTCTCGCCGTCTCAGAATAGGAGAGAAGCTCAGGCTCCGATTGGTCAGGGGGAGGCGTGAAGCGTTCTGATTGGACGAGCCGATATGCAAACGCTTGTTAGTGTCTTAAATGTCCCCGTAAAAAGCTTTAGGGCTGATCTTGCGTTAATTACACCAGAGGCTTCAAAACTGTGGCTACAAAAAGGAAACGAGAGATAGAGAGGAAAATATTAATTCTTACATCTAATATTATTCTATTAGTGAGAATAATTACTTGCTGCGGCTTGAGTTCAATGACAACATAAAGACCATTTATTTAATTTCACGAACGACGCATTTTATTTATAATATTGCATTGGCTGTATTGCATCATGCGAGATTTCAATGACGACTGAAAAAAGAAGTTCTTTTCAAGGAAATCGATATCATTTCTTTAAAAGATTACTGAATGAATGTTTTCAGACACCTGTTGCATGTCGACTGCAATTAAATGAAAATGCATTACGGTTTGGATCGACATGAAAAGCAATTCGCTTAAATTTCGAGTAATTTTGACCCAACTTTACGTTACTTTTATCATCACTGAAATCAGCGTGCTCTGTATTTTGACAAGCAGATATGATGAAATACACCATGACTAAAGTACACGTCTTTATACTACAACATTTAATTAGACAATATTAACAAAGTGCTCTTTTAAAAACTGTCAACTTCTTTTTTACAAGGTCTTCAATAGTAAAATATTATCCGACATTATCATAAAAACGAATTTCGTCTGATAACAGCAGGTAATAAAGCTGTATGTGTTGTGAAGGTGTGTGATAATGTGAGATGCCAGATGTCGTCCTCGGACGAGGTTGTGAACAGATGTGCTGGACGTGTCCTGGACACTGACCTGGCAGCGGTGGCTTCAGTCCAAACGGGCCTCTGGACGGGGAAATGCCACGAACAATACAGTCGAAGAGAAAACTGATGTGCTCTCCCTCGGCGCAGGACAAGAAGAAGACGCCGGCCCCTGAACACAGAAAGACGCCGAATAATGCAGTTTTTTTAAGCTTCAAAAAGGACACGAAAGCATTGTTGAAGCAGTCCATGGTATACTCTACGAGCTTTGTGTGACGAGGACCTGACTCAAATTAATTTAAAACAAGCCTGTCTTATAGATTTACAGTAGTTGCATATTGCTTAACTGTTGTGATTTTAATGATATCTTTGATATCTTTTCATTCAATGCAATACACCACTAAAAAACAGACAGACAAACAAAAACGATTTTTTTTCCGTTGCACCAATTCTTTTTTTTTTTTTTTTTTTTGTCATTTTAGGCAGCACCATCACTCATTAACTTTCATTATTAAAAGTATCCAGAATATTACAGAATAAATAAAAATAATACATTTGAATTAATATTTTTTGTGCAAATTATTTTTAACATATCTGCATATATATATATATATATATATATATATATATATATATATATATATATTGCTTTTGTTTGCATTTTAAATTAGACTTTTTTTAATTATACATCATTCCGTTATCAATCAATTAATTGCCATTTTTATTAGTTTTTTTTTAAACAAGCAGTTTTAATCTTATTTAATTGTAGTTCTTTTATCAAATTAAACTAAACAAAAATGTGACATTTAGCAAAAAATCTATTTTTTTCTGGTTTCACTTCGAGTCATTAGCAATGCTTTTACTCCATTATTTAAACCACTGCTGAGCACTCTCTAAATGCGGTGCCGTGCCCGCAGCTGTTTCTCGAAGGATGTCACTGATGTCTGACTTCCAGGGATCGGATGAAGTTTGATGGAGGTGGAGGTCACTGAACAGAGACATCCATCACTCTACAAACAAGACCACCCAAAACCAGTCAGCCGTGACCACACACACACATTTATATTCCTGTAACTAACTGCATAGGTGCTTTTTATACCCTGCACCTAAACCTGCCTCTCACACGAAGCTTTAGATTCTCCAAAAACTTAATTATGTATCATTTATAAGCTTGTTTTGTAACGAGGACCAACGTGTCCCCACAAGGTCAAAACCACACACACACACACAACCACATTCAATCAAGTGAACAAATCAGCTCTTTTTAAGCATTTGAAAATCTGTCTCTACATCTATTTACCAAAGCTAATAAGAACTGCTGAGCAATACGAGGAATGCTATATATAACTACAGCATATATCCATATTTCTCTTGGAATAGTTTTAGCACGTTTGTGGCAATGTTAATGTATTTGGCCTGGACAGGTGGAGCTGGGGGAGGTGGAGGGTTTCAGAGGTGCATACAGAGCGTCATTTCGTTTCTTGAAGCATTTCATCCAAAAGCTTCCCCCCGATTCGTCGACACACTCACAGTAACCGCAGCGCGTTCCTCCCTCAAACACGAACCCGTTGCTGACCGGCCCGTATCGCCGCAGGTCCAGCAGGTTCCAGTGACCGATGATGACCGCCGGCAGGTCTTTGGCGATGACCAGAGCATTGTTGCACAGATGCAGAGTCGCCGGGCCGCTTTCCAGTTTGGTGCCGGGCAGCACGGACACACTGAAACTGTGGACTGACAGAGAAAACACACGGCTGTGAACACACACTGTATTTATAAGAAAACGCAAGACTTCTTTCATTCATCTCCGTCAAGTGGAAGTCTACGGCCTTAAAAAAGTAAGAGTTCAGGTTTCTTTAAATCCCTAATCCAACAAACGAACAATAAGCCTTGTTGCCTAAGTGAACACACTAACTAGGGCGCTCTAGAAAGTGATCCTGTTGCCATTGGCTCCACACGGCAATAAATCACGTCCGCTCAGTAACAGCTTCTCTGTGTGTGACGTGACGGGGAATGCAGGCAGGGTTAAACCTGTTAGCACTAACTCTGAAACTGATTTATGAGGGTTTGCATACTCAAAACAAAGAGACACACACACACACACACACACACACACCTGACCATATCACATCGATGCTCACAACTACAAAGAGCTCAAACACAACACAACAACCGCGTGATTGAAATATCGTTAAGTAAATGATGTGAAAACACTGTAATCGTTGTAATTGTTTCGCTATTTAACCTACGTCAGTTTAAATAAGCCATACTTTTTATAATTTAATTTAAATTTAATAATTCCAATTGTTTCTAGGTATAATTATTAATATTTTTAAGCCAGATTAAAATCTATTCGACATTATTACAATTTAATAATAATTTAAATATGTATATTATTTATTTATTTATTTATTAAAGCAATTATTTTATTCTATTTTTTGTTTTAGATTTACTCTAGGAATACATGGCCTCTCTGGCCGTAGTATCAATAAATCATAATGCAATGGCCATTATTTAATTATTCCAACTGCATATACATATATATATATATATATATATATATATATATATATATATATATATATATATATATATATATATATATATTAGCATGAAGTCAATTTCACTAAACTCCCTACTTATGATAGAAACAGAGGTTTGTTATTTCTGATTGTGGAGTGTATATGGTCTCTGACCTTCCCCGAGGCAGTAGCGCAGCCGGAGGTCCCAGCTCTGCAGCGCCTCCCTGCTGTCGAACCCGAGCACCGCGGTCTGACCGAGACACAGGACGGAGAGGACGAAGGGAACGCCGTCGCCGCCGGCACACGCCTCCAGACCGCAGATGTGCTCCAGCGTCACGCTCCTCTCCTTCACACCGCGCTCCTTATACACCGACAGCACCAGACAATCTGACAAACACACACGCATAAAACCTATAGATCCTTACAATAGAAAAAAAATCTACTTCACGCGATGCGACTTTTTCAAGCGGGACCATTCAAAACCAGACACAGCATGACTTGGTGGTGGAAGAGTCTGCTGCGGAGAACGTTTGGAGCATCAAAGATGACCACAAACTCTTCACCGCTACTACGAAAAGCAGAGAAACCAACAAACAAAACAACCTTTTGTGCTTCCCCCCTCTCTCTCACACACACACACGCTTGTGTGAACAGCTGTAAAAACGTGTTTCTGCACACACTCAAACACACTGCAGCCGACGGCGAGGTGTTTCAGTAAAGCGGCGTGATTCGAGCAGGAGAGCTGTTCTGCTGAATAGTGAAAGATTCCAGCGCTGTTACATGAACCTCCTGCAGCGCCTGAGCAGTCACTTTAGTGACCGGGACATACGACACAATATAAGTCCAATACAGAAACACACTGACCCACACCGAGCCGTTCAAAGTGCTCCATGGAAATGAACTTTAAAGTGTTTCTGACTGATTGCATTCTATTCTATGGACATTTCAAACATCTGTCAAACAGGACAAATGTCTTTGTTCTAAATATTCCGTTTACGGATACGAGCATTCTATTTATGTTCAAATCATTCAAATGTTTCCAGCGTTACAGGAATGTTACTTTTGAATATTCTCAGAAATAAAGCGTTGTTTAAACGAAGCATGAGCAATCGATGCCGTGTCAATGATTAAAGAACGGTATTAAATAATAGATAACACAGAGAATGTCGTTTGTTAGCCCGAATCTTACAGGCTACTACAGTCAAGGTTATATTTCCTAAATCTATTGTATTACAATTCAGTTCCAAACTAGACGAACACAACGACCTCTCAGTGAACGAGACGTGCAGCATCACAACGCTTGACTATTTCTCATGAAACTCTCGCGTAACATTCTGCTGTTTTACATCACCGTACGCCATACTTGCATATGAACTCCGGTATGGAATAATTCTATTAAAAAAAGTATATATTTTGAAGAATGTTACCACTGCCACTGGCTTCCAAAGTACTTTACTCGAGTAAATGGACGCGTCAAATAAACCTTCAACGGTTTGGTTTCCGACTTTCTTCAGAATATCTTCTGTGATCAATCAGAAAGAAACTCGTACAGGTTTGGAACAACTTGATGGTAAAATTTTATTTAGGAGTGAACTATCCCTTTAAGATCAGACTTAAACAGACACTGTCACTCTATATATATATATATATATATATATATATATATATATATATATATATATATATATATATATATATAGTGAGTAATATATATATAAGCTATCATTCCACATTGCAGTCGTTATTTCACATGTGTAACATATCTTTTACTTGATTTACTTGAACGAATTTATGTTAACTCTAGTAAAACTTAGTAATACGTACCTTGTATTGTTTTAAGGTTTAAGGTATCAGATAGCCTCTGTCCTGAGCCGTGCGTGTGTGTGTGTGTGTGTGTGTGTGTGTGTGTGTGTGTGTGTGTGTGTGTGATGAACCGACCTGCGACCGGTGAGGGTTTGCGCAGAACCAGCCAGCGGCTCCTCCACTGCAAACACAGAAACCGAGCTCAGCTTTACACACACATTCACCCTAAAAACCCTCGACTACACACACACACACACACACACACACACACACACCGTTTTCCTACTTTTTTGCCGTCTCTGAGTCTAGCGGCTCCCTCGATCACGGTGTCGCTCATCTTCCCCTCATGACAGCTGCGCGAGCGCGCGCGCGCCCCCGGCCTCTGGCACGCGCGCCGCGCGCAGCATATGTCGGAGGTCAGACAGAGGTCAGTGTGTCAAACTTAATTAACCCTTACACGCATTCGGTGGCCCCTTATGAGGGGACAGACCATACACCGACCCAACACTTTCTGCATTTTCACTCTCAGAGAAGGAAGAAAGCTTTATTACTGGCTGGGCGCCTCAACAGACCTAAATATCATCTGAATTTAATCTATAGATAAATAATGTCCTGTGTAATAGGAATATCTAAACATAATATTACTTATGCACTCTAATTACCTAAAAGGTCATTCATAATGATCAGATCAGGTACAAATGTTGTCTATATATATTATAATTTTGCAAATATTTCTAAGCAATAGAAAATAGGGCATTTTTACCCCAACTGGGGAAAGTAATCTTAAAGAAAATACAGCTTTTAAGTCAATCAACTTTATTATTACAAGGATAGCATTTGGTTTTATTATCTAAACAAAACCTTAATGATGGATGGATTATTTCAAAAATTACCTATAAATACTATACAAAATGACAAAAACAAACAAACTTGACAGTTTTTCTCAATGCTATATTACTGTAATGGAAACTGAATAGAAATAATCCTTTATCGTGATTAAATGACTGAATTACAAACAAACTCAAGTGTTTGTTTCCATTTAAATCATAAAAACGGTCAGGAAATGCTGAGAAAACAATCCCTAAATATTTATGCTTGTATTAAAGGTAAAATATGTTACGCATAACGTCATACGTATCTTAATCTTGTGTTGAAATACGATATATATATATATTAATGCATACACATCATGAATTACTTGGCCATACCGAATGAACCTAATTAATGCTTGTGACAGATAGTGGAATAATTTACTATGATTTAACAGCAAACTGTTGCATTGAAAAAAAGAAAAGAAAAAAAGAATAAATCAATTTATTTCACAGCAATCAAAATGAACACATAAATAGTAAAGTCACAGTAGTTTTATCTTTGGCAGTGACTACCGACGCAGATGTTCACTGTTGTTCCGTTCACTGATGTTTTCTGGGATGTCTTTCTGGATTTGTTGATGACGCCGTTGATCCAGTCGGAATATTTGGGCACGAGGGTGTAAACGCCGGGTTTCCCCGAGCGGCCGCATCCGTCTCCCCAGCTGATGATCCCGTAGAGGAAACTCACGCCGTCACACTCGCACGCTAACGGCCCGCCCGAGTCCCCCTGAACACGTCACACACACAGAAAACCATTACATCCTTTAAAAGCAATACTGACGCGTACGGAAGCCTGGAATCAATGAATGAATAAAAGTTTGGACTTTTTAGCTTTGCAGGTGGTAAACTTTCAGCTGCGAGTCAGAAATGCAGAAATAAACTCTTTTTTATTAAAGCACCCCATTATGGGTTATGAAAGGTTCATATTCTGTCCCCGACAACAGGTTAATATGCATGCAAAGTAAAAAAAAACATTTAATTTCTTATAAAATGCATTTATTTTTACTTTATTTGCTCATAGACTCCCAAACCATTTGTTCAACGATTCCTTTTTTTTAACCCCCTGAGGTCGATTTCATTCAGAGCAGTGTTTGTGAACTCCTAACTTCTAATCAAAACTAGCATTTTCATTCAGACCGAGGTCCCTGACGTCAACATGACTCTCAACTCTTTCTATTTAACGAAAATATCTTTATATAGGTCCACTTTGCAAAGGATGTCGTCACACTGCATGAAAGATCATCCACAATAAACCTCATATCTCCAAACACGGGCGTGTCTGCTTAAATGCTCTCAAAGCTATATTCCAAGATACAAAACGGTATTATTTTTTACAATATTAATGGATGACCACCTGCTGTGAAATATGGCAAATTCAACAAGTGGAGTGATACAAATGTGAAACATTATACATACAAATATATACGTGTGTGTGTGTTAATATTACTCTAAAATGTATAAAGTGTATTTAATATTTAATATAAAAAATACGAATTTATATAATAGTCATGGTTTTCAAACACAGTTCCTGGAGGGTCCAGAGCCCCTAATTTAACACGGCTCATTCGGCCAATTCATTTCTCCAGGTTTATGTGTGTTGGAGCAGGCCTGGAGCTAAACTCTGAAGGGCCCCGGCCCTCCAGGAACCGAATTTAAAAAGTCAAATTATTAGACTTACACCCAATAATGGCATATAAATAGTTGTTTAGGCGTCTGACCTGACAGGCGTCCACACAGGACTCGCTTCCGGCGCACAGCATCCCTGACCTGACCTCCGACCCGTAGACGTCTGGAGATGAGCAGCGATCGAACGGGATGATCTTCACCGCTCCCTCCATCAGGTGAGAGTACGAGTTTGCCTCTGAACACACGAGAGTCACATTCTCAGATACAAACCGCTACGTCGGCATCGTGCATTCACTTCTGATCTCTGTTTAGTCGTCTTGGTCTTACAAATACATTTGAGCTTCTTCTTCGTCGACCTCTTTGAACCGTGTGCTAAATCAGGTTAGCGGCATGCTAAATCATGCTAACAATGGGCCAAACACAGCCTGAAAACCAACCAAAAAACCGTGTTTGTGTGGAGTTATGTCACTGGGTGTATTCCGTGCATCCTTTACAAAAATCCTGCAAAATGCTAAGTTATAGCACATTTACATTTCATGCTTGCATCATCACGTCTCATCATATAACTCAATGCTTTACAGACTGAGCCACATTATTATATTTGTACAAGCGATCTATACAGGCGTATTGGTTGGAGGACATGTTGGCCAGCTGTGCTAGAAACATGCTAAAATGCGTTGATCCATGTAAACATGCTAGCAACTTGCTAAAGCATGCTAGCAACAAGTTCAAACATATTAGCGACATCTTCAAACATGCATGTTAAAACAACATCCTGTTAACAATGCGCTAAATCATGCTAGCAAGATGCAAAAACATGTTAGCGATGTATTAAATGGTAACAACAGGCTAAAATGTTAACAAAATGCTATCGAAGGTTTAAATCGTGCCACTAACACGCTAAAACGTGACTTTGCATAAAATATTAGAACAAATCTTTAAGCTTCGAGCTTTTCAAAGACATAAAAACGTTCAAGCTAGGCTTCGTCAAGCCAACATAAAAGTCTGTTCGTGATCTTTGTCGAGTTTAACTTGCACTAAAACAACGGAAACTAAAACCGAAATAGAAAATAAACACTATGTGGCCACAGAGCTAATAAAATAACTAAATTAAAATGAAAATAGAAATAAAAACTTCAAAATATGCGTAAAAAACTATTTGAAGTGGAAAAAAACGCCAGTACTCAACCCCACTCAATCAATCAATCAATTAATAAATGAATAAATACTAAAAAAGTACTTTTTTAATTCCTGTAATTTGTAAATAGTCACAATAAATAAATGTTTGCGATTCAATTCACATTTATCGGTAAAGCGCTTTTCGGGACGCCCATCCGTTGCAAAGTAGCTTCATGGAAAACAGTAGGATATTAAACTTAAGGACACTTCTGATTAAACGCTTCACGAGAGTCGAGCTGCGGAGCCAAACGGGATCAAACACCACCCGACCGCGGAAACCTGCTTCTTTTCATTTTTGTAAGTCATGGTGTCCGTTCAGATCAGCTCTTCAGGCTTGCGTTCGCTGAGGACGAGGGCCGACCCCTCCTGGGTTGCGTGGTTTATATCGTGTTATTTCTAATCACAGAGGCTTCGACCGAAGAGCCGGTGAACGCTACGACAGAACCTGGGCGGGAGGTGAACTCACTCTCGTGCATGTGACCCCAGCCGGAGATCTTACAGCAGGAGTGATCAGGAAACGTCATGTGTTTCCCCGGCAGACAGATGGGCCTGACGAAGGGTGTTTTCGGAGCGCAGC
>NC_056705.1:40411450-40428950 GCF_018831695.1 Puntigrus tetrazona | reverse complement strand
AGATTTCTAGAGAAGTTTTTAGGAAAGGTTATTGTTCGCGTCTGGTGTGAATGGTTCTGGAGAAGATCTGCTTTCACTGACTCGCTGGTTTGGAGCAGGGCTTGACGTCGCAGTACTCCCACGAAACGACCCGCTCCGCCATCGTGTAACACCACGGCAGCTCATCTTCATCAGGACTCCTGTCCAACAAAGACAGAAAATTAGTGTGTGTGTGTGTGTGTGTGAGTGTGTGTGTGTGAGTGTGTGTGTGTGTATGTGTGTGAGTGTGTGTGTGAGTGTGTGTGTGAGTGTTAGTGTTTGAGTGTGTGTGTGTGTGTGTGTGAGTGTGTGTGAGTGTGTGTGTGAGTGTGTGAGTCTGTGTGTGTGTGTGTGTGTGTGTGTGTGTGTGTGTGTGTGTGTGTGTGTGAGTTTATGAGTGTGTGAGTGTGGGTGTGTGTGTGTGTGAGTGTGTGTTTGTGTGTGTGTGTGTGTGTGTGTGTGTGTGTGGGTGTGTGTGAGTGTGTGTGTGTGTGTGTGTGTGTGTGTGTGTGTGTGTGTGTGTGAGTGTGTGTGTGTGTGTGTGAGTGAGTGTGTGAGTGTGTGTTAGTGTGTGTGTGTGTGTGTGTGTGGGTGTGTGTGGTGTGTGTGTGTGTGAGTGTGTGAGTGTGTGTGTGTGTGTGTGTGTGTGTGTGTGTGTGTGGTGTGAGTGTGTGTGAGTGTGTGAGTCTGTGTGTGTGTGTGTGTGTGTGAGTGTGTGTGTGTGTGTGTGTGAGTGTGTGTGTGAGTTTATGAGTGTGTGTGTGTGTGTGTGTGTGAGTGTGTGAGTGTGTGTGTGTGTGTGTGTGTGTGTGTGTGTGAGTGTGTGTGGTGTGTGTGTGTGTGTGTGTGTGTGTGTGTGTGTGGGTGTGAGTGTGTGTGAGTGTGTGTGTGTTAGTGTGTGTGTGTGTGTGAGTGTGTGTGTGGTGTTTCGACCTGCAGAAGGCGTGTTCCCCGAGGCCCCGGCGGGCGGCGCTCTCCACCGTCTCCAGACTCAGCTCAGTGTGAAGCAGATCTGAGTTCCACGGCAGACAAGACGAGCCCGAGGCCGTGACGTTCAGCACACCGCGGTACTGAGCGCCCGAGACGGCGTAACACTGCTCGCCCGGCTCTGATAACACACACACACACACACACACGTCACGAGACGTTCAACTGCTTTGTTTTATTTTGACACACGTTTTTGCCTTTCTTTCTCAAAACTTAACACACACACCCGAGAACTGCGCAAATGGAATGCAAACGAAGCACTGCATTCAAAATATCCCAAGCACATCCTGAAAGCTAACTTTAGCAAACACCTATTCATTCCTGTTGGATCTGTGAGCCGCGTTTTGCAAGAAAAGTCAAAGGCTGAGAATTAGTGCACGGTTTTGCAGATTCGGTGCGTGCTTCTCCTGTTTGGAGTCATCTTTCAAAAACTGTGTGACAAGGAAAGATTTTGTGTGTAGAAAGCATGTCTATGACACAGATTTAGATAAACTATTATGTTACATAGTAAAGTGGTTTTGAATTGGCTTTACAGACCTGTATGTAACAGATACATTACACATGCATTTGTGTGTGTGTGTGCGCGCGTGTGTGTCTAAGCATTTGTGTGTGTGTGTGTGTACAGGCATGTGAGTATGTGTGTGTGTGTATAGGCACCTGTGTGTGAGCCTGCATGTGTGTGCACGTGCACATGTTTGTATGTGTGTGTGTGTGTGTGTGAGTTTGTGTGTGTGTTTGAACATTTGTGTGTATGTGTCTGCACTTGTGTGTGTGCATTTGAGTGTGTGTGTGTGTGTGTCTATGCATGTGTGTGTGTGCATTTGAGTGTGTGTGTGTGTGTGTGTGTGTCTATGCATGTGTGTGTGTGTTTGCGTGTGCAGAAGCATGTGAGTGCGTGCATGTGTTTGCGTGTGTGTTTGTGTGTGTGAACATTTGTGCGTGTGTCTCTGCATTTGTGTATACACGTTTGTGTGTGTCTGTGCTTGTGTGTGTGCATTTGAGTGTGTGTGTGTGTACTCACTGATGTCACAGTATCGTCCAGTATATCCAGATGTACATCCACACACCTCTTCACCAGTGTGTTCAATCATCCTACAGACCCCGTCATTTTCACAGAGATTCCTCAAACATGCTAAACACACACACACACACACACACACACACACACACACACACACAGAAGAATGCTCAAAAGGGAAACAGCGGTATGCAGGTGATCAGGTGTCAGGTGTTTATTTACCCGTGTAACGTGCACGCTCGCAGCTCACCCCTCCGCCGAGGCACGTGCACAGCTCTACGGAGCGCAGGTAGATCCGTCCCCACGAGTCTCCGGTGTCGTAGTACTTCAGATGCAGCGGCTCGTAGCACTTCTCTATGAAACAAACCCCAGCATCAGAACAAACGTCCCCCCCTCTGAGCTCCAGATATCAGGTGACAGACAGCATAAAGACACGAAACCTGCACGGATCACGGGACATGCGATAGAGATTTCAAAACATAAAAGAGAGCCACGCATGAAAGAAGAGCGACATGTGACGCCGTGCTACAAAAATGAAGCCTGCATGTGAACGGATCCGACACTACTGCCCTGGATTGCTATTCTTAAGCTAATTATCATTACTAACCAAAAAAGAACTATAATTTCAGAAAATGTCTTTTTTTATATATTTATATTATATGTATATACCGTTAATATATATAAGCAAAATAAATACATGCATGCACGTGTGTGTATTTTATATATACGTAATAAATATGCACTGTACATGCTCATGTATTATATATATTATATACACTTTTTTATTTATATAGCTCTACTGAAACGACACATTTTGACCAGTTTGCTATGCGTCGTTTTAAAAAGGAGCGCCGCGTGTGATCTGAAACCTTCGCCTTATTTCGTTCTAAAAACTAAAATTATGTAATTGTCAGGGAATGTAAAACATAAGTTATAATGCTAATGGGTTATGAGCATGAGCTCAACAAACGACTTAGATTTGGCTGATCTTACAGCCCTCTGAAACGTTTATATTCATACTCTAACTCTCCATTATCTGACTCCTAAAACGAGTCAATATGTCCAAAACTCATCGTCCTTAAAAAGCCAAGCGAGCTCTGATTGGCCAGCTATCCAGTGTGTTCTGATTGGCCGAATACCCCACTCTATATTTGCAGGCCAATGAACGCTCTCTAATGTTGTTCTGTTTTCACAACACCGTTCCGGATGCCGATTTCCAGAGGCGCGCTCTTTTGGGAGCACAGACGAAGCGTGTTTGACTCACTGGTTTCACACAGAGCTCCGGCGAATCCGTCCGGACACACGCAGTCGAAGGAGTTCAGGTGGGCAGCCGTCGCACAAACACCGCCGTTCAAGCACGGGTTCTGCTGACAGAGACTCGGCCCGCGACGTGAAGGAAGAAAACCTGAGCAGAGGAAGAAATAAACACTTATGACGGCGGCAGGAGCTTCACAAACCCTCACCGAGTCGGAGGCATCATCTGTCTTACCGTCATAAACGAACGCAGATACAGGACAGAAGCGTTCGCTCTCACATCCTGGGTATTGAGTTTATTTGATGACTGGGTTTAAAAATGAAAAGCTTAAAACAACCTGAAGACTGGTGACCAAACAAGGCCTTTTCAAAGAACCGTGCGTGACCTGGCTGTTCGTGACCCTGTGTTTGAACCGGAGAGCATCTGCTGTTATAAACACGGAGCTCTGGAGGAGAGCGTCTCACAAACAGAGCGTGTCATTTGTGCACGAACATAAACAGCTCCCTCCAAAAGTCAAACATCCTGGAAAACACACACTTTCTGCCATAAATCCATCCACGAGCGAAAAATGTGCACTGGACCGCAGACACTGATACTTCTACTGACCTCGCCGGCGACGGAAAGTGAAGCAGTGAGGTGAATAATACAATGACTTCATGTATGACGTTCCTTTAGTAGAAGTTTAGTAGAGTAGTTTTGGAAACAGGCTCATTCTCCAACTCCCCCAGAGTTAATAAGCTGAGTTTTACTGTTTTTGCTATTATTTAAAACTCGACTCTATCACGTACTAAGATCATAACGGACCAGACAATCGCGACTTTTCAGTTTCTGCCGGTCTTAGTACACGATATAACTTTTTGAAGAGGAAAAATGTTAAAACTCTTTGGTCATTTTTGAACACGATGCTAACGGTCTAATCGGATTCAATGATCTATGCTAAGCTACGCTAAAAGTGCTATCACTGGATCCAGTGTCACAGACTCTATGTATCTTGGCTTTTGTTTTCTTCTCAAGTTTCCTTATTTGGTCTTGTTCTGTTTCTTGTTTAGATGATTTGTTCCCATGTGTGTCTTCACCTGATTCTCTTCCTCCTGTTCGTGTATATTTAAGTCCCATTCAGTTTGTCCATTCTTAAAGTATGTTTTTGTGTCATTTCCAGTGTTTACTCTCTGTGTATTATTAAATCAGTTTTATTTTGTACTCAAGTCTTCCTTTTTTATTTGTAAAGCACATAATGTTACACCCGGAGAACGTCTGAATGGACTAAAAAACGGTAAAACTCAACTTATTAACTCTTAAACTTATGAATTTGTGTTTCGCTACATTTAAAACGGTTTAATTGACTTCCATGCAGTGGTTTTTGCTAAGTAAAATAATCGAAACGTGTTAAAAAGATTTAGATTTAACTTTTTTCACTGAAATTGGTGACTAAGACTACCGAAGCTTTTAAAAAAACATGTTAATTAGATATAAATGCACTGGTAAAAAGACATTTAAAAATACAAGCCAACTGTAAACATGAATAAATACTATTATAGTATACGGTGTAAATATTATACCTCTCCAAATCTATTGATATTATTTAATATGTTATGTACATGGTTGTTTTTGAACTAGAATTTAATGAGCTTCATTTTAGAGTACATTTTGAATCTAATCGGAAATAATGACTGTTTGGTTTCTCTGAAAGGTAAGAAACGAGAGCAAATGCTAGAGAATGCAAGCTCTAACTTCACACAGTAACGTGCGCCGACTCGGTAGTTTTAACAGGATGAAAGGACCGTTTCTTACCGCTGAAGAGGCGTGCTCGTGAACTGCAGAATCCCCACGCCTGGTCTCGGTCAAAGTTATGTGTGAGAGAGCACCTACAACAAGAGAGCGACCGCAAACAGATAAAACAAGGGTCAGCTGATTGCCTGGACAAACACAAGAGAAGCTATAAAAAGCAGGTAAAAGTGAGTAAAACACGAGTCTGTGTACCAGTTTATGGAACAAGGACACTTAAAGGAATAGTTCACCCACATTTTGTACATTTTGTCATCATTTACATACTAGGGAAAAAAGTCGGTGGTGACCCGAAACAGCCTGCTTACAAACTTTATTCTTTGCATTCGGCAGAACAAAGGAATCCATAAAGGTTTGGGACTAAACGCTGAGAGAAATACCTGAAGTCCACTGAAGTTAGGCCTTCTCTCTTTCTGATTTGTGTTCATGACGCATTATTTTTGTCACACAACAGTTACTGCTTTTGCATTATTGTTTAGGGTTGGGGTGGATATAGACATTACTAAAACACAATCTAATCCACCTTTTTCTGTCTGTGTGGGAAGAAGACGTGAAAGGACACGACTAGCTCCCCCGAGCACACACACACACACACACACACACACACACACACACACACACACACACATATATACTATGATTTCACATTCGGTATTTTAACTTAAGTGCCAGGTTTAACAGGTTTGACAAAACATTACACGTTTTCTGGTGCACAAAATAAGTATCCCTACTTTAAAGGAATTCTTACCGCGTCAAACCCTGCACACGTTTTTATATTTAGTTATATTTAGTTTTATATTTAGTTTCGTTTTTTTTTAAGAGGGATTTCTATAGAGACGGACTGTAGATGGCGGATAACAACGGCGGCAATTAATATCTGCGTTCTGATTGGCCGGTTCGGCTATCAATCAAGCTCCCCGCGAGCAGTCAATTAACACACAATTAAGAGTCTGAAAACATTAAAAACAAACAGAGAGCACTTTATAATATAATACTGTGTATAAATACTACATCTACAACATGTCTGCTATATTCCAGATCTTCAAATAAATCAAGCAGAGGGAATCAAATTTAAGCTAGGAATGAATCAGACGATTCAGTTCGTGAATCAGACGAATCAGCTCGCAGTGGTTTATAAAGAACGAGGAGATGACGCCTGCATGGTACGGACTTGATCATAAAAGAGAGCCGCGAGATGATTCTTCTTTTGTCCTCCACAGAAAGGGTTTGGGAGACTGAAAACACAGCGAATCAGACCGAGACGCACAAAGCCAGATTCCTGAAGGGAAAGAGTTGCTCCATGTGGAGATGTGCACACACTTGTTATGACAGTAATATAATAACGCACCGCCACGGCCCTGATCTCTGCGCCTGATAACACTCATCTGAGGATGACGAAGGAGTCGTGGTAGAGCGAAGGGTTACGTCAGAATCAGGGCTGGGTTGATGTTTCAGGGCTGTGGGTTTGGATTGTGTGGGCCGGTTAACAAACTGCTTTAAAGAGGTTGAAAAAAACCTGTTTAAAGATTTCGAAACGTGCTATTTTTACCATTTCCTATTGACTAGATTTCCTAAAATGATTTCATTTTTCAAGTATTTTTTGCATGTAATATTGCAATTTCTTGCAATAATAAACCTGATTCGGTCCTGATCTACTATGTGTTCTTCTAAACAATGAAACCTGTAAACTAATACATTTGCAAATGATTCATTAATTGCATCCAAAATATGTGTGTGTGTGCTGTGCATATAAAGACACAAATAAATGTTTTGAAAATATGTGCACGTATATTTATATTCACATAATTTATATTACACATAAATACATGACATATTAGTATTAATATATACATAATAAATATGCATATGCATATGATTAAATATTTGACAGCCCTAACTCTTAGTGTGCTATAGTATAGAGAGCAGAAATAAGCGCTAACACTTTACAGTAAGGATTATTACAGCATTAGTTGATGATACTAAATGTTCATTTCAGCATTCACTAATGCATTATTAAAACCACATGGTGTGTTTGTGAATCTGACTAAATTAAACAGTAAAACATATCTGGAAATAGCATCGAAAATGTAGCGTACATCATTTGTTCATGTTAGTTAATACGTAACTAATGTTAGCGAATGACTTTAGCGTAAAGCGCTACCGAGTAAGCTGTTATACGCCTTTTTAGTGAAAAAAAAGAAAAAAGATTTTGTTTCTAAACAGCAGTCAATATAAAAAAAATAGTTCATAAAATAGTTCAATAGATCATCTGTTTAAGGATGTAGGTTAACCACCTTCAACCGGATCTTTTCACTACACTGTAAAATAAACTTTAAACTCTTTACAGAATAAAACTATTAAAAACAGCCTCACGCAAAGCATTCTGGGAACCATTTTTCTCCCCTGTTATCGGTTTCCAGAAAAGCTTTGCGTGAGGTTGCTATTTCTATTCTGTCATTTTTCCTGTAAAGATAAAGACGTTGATCTTCGAACAAACTGTCGACAGCCAATAACCTAAATTTAAATCTACGGTAAGTTACCGGCCGCCAGTAATACCGTCATTTCTACAGAAATCTGACCCACCCCAAACCAGACCGTTCCAATGTCTAAAACTTAACTAACTAACCTGGTTATAAACCGATTGCCTTTTCAGTTGAACAGATGCTAACACGTTACTTCAATAGTTCACTTTACGCAAAAACAGTAACTTTGCGACTACATTAATACCGTCTGCTTAATATCTTCTAACACTTTACTTTAACGGATCTATTTGATGGGTTTATTGAACATCGTGCATCAAGCATAAGTCAATTGATTCTAGACATGTAGTTACTTATAGTTAGTTGTCGACTTTCATAATGAAGTGTAAGCGCCCAGGTAAACACGGATCTCAGAGTAGTGTGCTATCATCAGTATGTGAAAACATCAAATCAGCCCGACTATTTAACAAGCAAACCCGTTCAGCTCACGCAAATTCTTTGTGAGTCTGGTTGTGATTTTCTGCAGCTGTGTTTTTGGGCTGAGACCCGAGCCTGGGTTAGCTGGTCAGCGGTTACTTCTACGTTATTACCGTAAAACAACTTAGCACTTACCAGGCCGTGTGAGAGTTCATGGAGATACACCGGTGATAAATCACCCCGCCGAAGCGAAAAGGAAACCTGCACTCTCTGCCATCTGTCGTGAGAACTAAAACACACACACACACACACACACACACACACACGAGTTAATAGAAACAGAAACTCTGAACACAACTGGAGAACATTTCATACCTTTCTGGGTTACAGCGTTGGACTGTCCGGAAACTAATATCTCAATACCAGGTGGCTGCTTGCGCTTTAATGAGAGAAAGAGAGAGAGAATGAAGATGTACACCAGCTTGCATGCATTCAGCAAATACGCACATACGGGACACTCACCGAACCAGCACCCTGCAAACGGGGCAACGAGACGAGACACACGAGGAGGAGAAGGAGAAACCCTCGACGAGCCAGAACTGGAGAAAACCCGAGCATTTCTGTGCGAGCTCCGCTTGCTCCGCGCGCCAGCTCCTCGGACAAGTTTCACCGGGACACGAGGCGGGTGAAGTCCGTCCCAAACGCGAGTGTCACGCGCGGGACTCCTCCATTATATCCCGGGGCGCTGGATGCGTGGAGGCGCACCGCAGGAAGAGCCTCCGGAGGGAGTTCCCACGAGAACACCCGAGATCGCACCTGGCGCGGCGGACAGACCCAGCCCAGCGCGAGCCTCGGGCTTTGATTTCTGCCCGGTTGCCAGGGACGACGGAACACACCCCACCCCCGGTGATGCTGCGCGAGCTCCTTCATCGCGCCGCCGGAGAAGCGCGTGCAGGGCGGCGCGCGTCACGTTCCGCGGTTAATCATTCGTAGACCGAAACTCCGCGTTCCTCGCCTCCGTAAAAGCGCGCGTATCCACGGAAACGTGACAACAAGAGCCACGCAGACGCTTTTTATGACGACGATGATAATAATTATAATGTTTGCACACGGGTTAGTTAACAACAGCAGCGCAGTATTTAAATAAGGGTAGGATTACTCTCATTACTGTTATTAGATATATTTGTTATCATGCATAAGCTAAATATAACCTATAGACGAACACATGAAAACATAAAATAAAATATTATTATTATTATTATTATTATTATTATTATTATTATTATGTCGTATAATGGTTTGGATAAATAAAAGTAGAATTACTTACGAAACGTGCATATTAAAATGAGCTCATGATAGTTTAAAATAATAATAATTTTATTTTTTATTATTTTTTAAGATTACAGCAAAAACTTATATTACAAGAAATATAGCCACTAGCTAGACTAAATAATAGCCTATTTATGTTACTAATAACAGAATATTACTAATATTAATTAGGACTGCTAATATTACTTTTTACTAATACATGAATTAGCAAATGAGATATAATAACAAAACGTGTCAACCGTTGTTTACTTTCTTTATGTCAGATTGCTGGAATCTTAAAGGTGTAAGAATGTGTCACGCCCTTGAGCCGTCTCTGAGGCGGATTTTCAGAAGCGGCTGAAGGCGCGAGAGGAAACGTGTCATTTTACGCCTCGCTCTGGATGAGGGTCCGGGTGCGAAAATGAGTTCAAGTCACTTGAAGTCGTGCGCAAACGTTTCCTCGTTGGGTTGCTGTCTGGCAAAAATGGCGGGATTTACTGCACGGATAGCCACGCCCACATACGATCGGTCAGAGTTAACGCATGAACGAATGAGGGTGTGGGAAAAAAGTGAAAAGAGAGCTGATATTCTGTCTATAACTGTTAATAAACTTCACTTGGTCCTCTGCTCGTCTTTTGCTCCTCTAGCGTCTGAAACATAAAACTACACGCAGCTCAGTTTCTATCTTTCTATATTTGTGATTACTATTATGATTATTGAGCAGAATCTCGGCACAATCAGTTACATTACGGAAACAAAGGGGAGCTATAAATGTACATTTACGGATATTAAATGTGTCCATTAAAATAATAACAAAAATAATAATAATAAAGTGTGAGTCTGTTTATCTCTAGACTCTTTTAGAGTCTCCATTTTTTTAAATATTTAAAATAATTAGCCTATTGAAGTCTTTCATTCATACCTTTTTAATTATAGCCTGTAATGAGTTGCTATAAAGAGAAATGCTGATGTTATGCACATTCGTAATAACGAATGATAATAAAGCATTGTCTAAAAGGATGAATTTTAACAGAAGTATAGCTCGATTATGTATATAGTATGTTATAGAAGGCGTTTTATGGCACGATTTCATTCTTTTTTGTAATGATTAGTTAATAATAATAATTAATAATACATTTTTCTTATCGAGTGGTGAGTGGTGAGATTTTTTTTTTTTTATAAAAATCATAGGAAGCGCTATTTATATTAGAAACGTGTATTATATAGAGGAAAGTTATTTTTTTATTCGGCTTATCATTATATAAACTGCATAAAAACAAAACGAAGCCATTTACACAAAGCCACGTACAGAACAGTTATTAAATAAGAGGTATATCTCACATGCTGCTAATAACCCGATGCTTTAGAGGTGGACTCCATCTAGTGTTGAGCAGAGGCGCGCACTTTCCCCTTCACCCGTTCAGTCTCTCCAGAAAGATTTATGTTGTACTTTCGGTAGTTTTCCCGCGAATTAACGGTACGTTTAAATCACAGTAACACAGAACTCGTCTTGAACTCGCGCTGTTTCCCTTTCATTTTCCTCCGTATCCCGAGGGGATTTCCGTCTCGGGCTGGGAAAGTCTGAGCAGATTCCAGGGAACCCCTCCGAAGGTGTTTATAAGGCTCTGCTCCGAGCTGAGATCAGGTTCAGGAGAACTCGAGGATCTTCAGCGAACTTCTGCGCGGATCTGGTCTCCACACGAGGTGAGCTTCAGGCGGCATTACATTATATGAGCTGAAAATATATGATAGCCTATAATACATAATGTCAGAAATGTCATACAGACGTTCACAAACCCATTATATATATATATATATATATATATATATATATATATATATATATATATATATATATATATATATATATATATATATAAGCTATTTGTTTACTTAGAAATGTAACTAAATAAATTGTAACCACTTACCTTAAAATAAATGAATGAATAGAAAAGTCACCGAATAGTTAAAAAAATGTTTCACGCGCTTATTAAATTTAAATTTATTAAAATTTTTAATTTTAATTATTAATAATTGTTTTTAATTTATTACATTTTATTAAAGATTAGAAGTTAAATTAGGATCAGAATCAGCACGATGTCGTGTTTTAAAACTGTTTATTTATTTGACGCTTAATTTGTTCTTATATTAACGCACTTAGGCTGTAAAACGTGTATATAATACGGCCTTCGGGACTTAAGTAGTATTTCAAACTGGAGGGATGATTTTCCAATATTCTCAATATTTCCAATGCGTTGAAAAACCACAGCGTTCTCTAACAGGGGAGAGTTGTCACGTTTATGTTATGCAATTTATTAAAAATGATTTTAGACACACGCTGCGGAAGATGTGACAACATGCCCCTCTGCGCGCCGGGTCATATCTGCTTGACCTTTGCTTTTTGAGCTACACGGATAGCGTGGACTTTTGCCGGCAGTGATAAGACTAAAGAACACAGACCAGAGAAAGGCATTGAAATAAAGCGCAAAGAAGGAGCTCGAGAGCTGATTCACGCGGTGAGCAAACGTGCGTCACGAGCGTCTGATCACAACCGTGTGTGTGTGTGTGTGTGTGTGTGTGCGGCCTTTCTGATCCCCGCGCGCTCTCTTCCTGACGTCGGGGTGTTTTTGGTGAGTCAGGCTTGGACCCGCGGAGCGGACGGGAGAGGACCGGCCCGTCTGGGTCACTGGAGGTGATTCACACGTGGAGCTCAAAGTCCCGTGAAGTGTGTGTGTGTGATTCAGACTGTCGTTCTGCTGAGCTCACGGATAAAACCCTCGCGTTAGGAGAACCGGCCTGAAACGCCGCGTCACCGCGCGGCCTCCGCGGGAGCCGAACTTGGCTCGCGCGCTTTCTGTGATCGAGCCAAAGCTCTTTGGGTGTAATTGTGAAAAAGTCCAGCTTCAGCTCGCGCGTCGCGTCTTCTTGCTGAAATCTCACGAAAATACGTCTAAATAACACGCCGCGTAAAATATACTTTGGCGTATATATGGCACGCACGTGTTTGGCTTGCATGTAATGAGCAGTTTTCGCATGCATATGATGCGAAATATGTTTTCGCGTACATATACATCATCTACCCTACAACCCTCACTCAAACACACAAAAATCCATTTCGCGTATCTATACCACGCTTTCGTGTTCATCTGACGTATTTACCCGCGCTTTAATGAGATCAAGTAAACGTCAGAATACTGTAAGTTTAGTTCTATCTATCTATCTATCTATCTATCTATCTATCTATCTATCATAAATCTTATTTTAAGATGTTATATATCTAATTAAAGATTTTGTTAATCATATTTGATACATGATGCTTATATGGCTCATATATATATATATATATATATATATATATATATATATATATATATATATATATATATATATATATATATATGAGCATAAAAGCATCATGTATCAAATATGATTAACAAAATCTTTAATTATATTTTGTCTCTAGATCTTTAGGAAGTGCTTTTATGGGGAAATGTGTGTAACTATGCCAATAAAAGACACACACACACACTTACTGGAGGAATGAAGGCGTATAGACTGACACATTGTGTGTGTTTTCTGCTGTTAGGAGGTCACGGAAAGTGGAGGGCGTTTCAGGGTTTGGCGGTTTGTGCTCGGTTGGACGTCTTTCACGTCTCAGATGTGGGAGGATCCAGGTGGGATTCGGCAAATGGGTTTGGCACCGGAAGTGACTCACCTCAGCGAGAAATAAGGCTAACAGTCCGATGATTGTTATTATAATCACTCATATTCATGATCAGGACTCCGCAGGGGTCTGAGAGGCATCAGAGAGATGCTGCTGGTCACTTCATTAACACGGCTCTGTTCTGTTATTGGTTACCGTGGTTTCAAAGGGTGGAAAAGTTCTGGTAAATTTCCAGAAAATTATCCAGAAATTCATGACGCTTTTCATGAACTTTTGGAAAGTTTCCAGAAGTGTTCCACCCTGTTTCTACCCTACCGGTAACAGGTTAATAGTTATATATCATACATTACTTGAGTGCACTGTTATATAAACTCACTGGATTCTAGGGCATCGTCTTCTTCTTTGTTATTTGAAGCAGTTGATGAGTCGGAGGTTATTTTGCTTTTCAAAATAAGGTGATATATCCTACACTCTCAAAAATACTGCCTTTTTGTATAAATTATTCCATAAAGAATCATTAACATCTGAGGAATCATTTCTGTTTCACAAAAAGGTTCTTTGTTTTCTAAAGAAGGTAAAATGTAAAAACCTGATTAAATGATTCTTTGTGGAAGCAAAAGTTCTTGTGAAGCATCTTTTATTTTGAAATCGAGTTTGGTGTGATAGAGTTCAGACGAACGAGTTAATAAAGGTGCGGACTGGAAACGGTTGACGAAGCATCGGTCAGCATCAGCAAGAGAAAAAAGTTCGCCGAATCATTAAATGATTCATCCGTGAAACCGAGTCTGACTCAGCGCGAGACCCCCTCCGAGAGTCTGGTTCACATCCCGAGACCCCGTCTAGACCGAGACCCGCGTGATTCACACGGAGCCGGCAGCGGAGCTCTGCTCTTAAAGGCGTCTCAAAGGCGTCTCAAAGCGTGTCCGGTCCGGAGGAACCTGAAAGCCGTCCGCGCGGACACCTGACGCAAGGCGCGCTCTGGGCGCGGCGGCGCGGTGACGTCATCGCGTCAAACACACCTGAACGCACACCTGAGCGCACGCCTGAGCCCGGCGGAGTCTGCTGACTCACCTCATCCAGAAAACGAGCCCCTCTCAGCCCAGGACGGCACTGGAAGGTCGGAGATCCAGTGGAGAAGATGTGCTTTCGGGTGAGTTGACTTCTAGAGTTTCAGGACAATGAGTGCGTGGTTTTATGATGATTCCGTAACGGAAAGAAAACATATCCAAGTGTTTATTTTACCCGCTTATGTGTTCGTGTCGGTGGTTTTAAATGAGCCTATTCGTATCTTTGAAATATGTTTTCTTAAAATGAGAAAAAAATCATCTGTTTTTTTAACTGAACGGGGGAAAGGAAAGAATGTAATATTTCAAAGCTTTTCTCTCTGTGTATTTATTTAACAGATTGTTTCGTGTCATTTTATTCCTAAAAAAAACTAATATATTTATGCATTTATATCTAAAAACTTTTTTTCCCCCACATTTATTTTCATGCAAATTAGAGCACGGTAAGAAAAAAAAGTGTAACACTAAAGATTGTCCTGATGTGCTGGGATCAATTAACTGGAGAGGTATAATGTATTTCTGGGTGAAATATGGCTATCGTTACAATAATTGACTTTTAAGCTAAAACAACCAGTGATGTTTTTTCTGTTTCTTTGATTGTCTTTAATGCTACGAACATAGGAAGACGCTACAGACTCGCTCAGGTTGATCCAGTCGAATTAACTTTAATTGTTTTTTTTTAGAAATATAGTGGTAAACACATTACGTTTCAAGGGTTCCAGCCAAACAGGTTTCCCAGCAGGTAATTGTAAAATGGTGGTTGATATGAAGCGGTTCTTCAGGTCTAAAGAAGGCGAGAACGTGTTCAGAAGGGGGGAGAAAGCATGGCAAGATGTTGGCATAGCTGTTTGTGTTGACGGCCCTGCTATGCCTCCATATTGCCATTTTTTTGCTTCCGATGCCTGCGCAGCGAAAAGAAATGCCACCGAGATGTTTGAAAAAGTCTATCAGTCATCCCTGTTGGTTGTTAATGTTCATGAGATGTGAAATAATTGTCTAAATGATGTTATTATGCTTCTTCTAACTTCTTTTTTTGGCTGTTTATTAATTCGGTCTCGTGTGTGTTATGTAACATTTTCTGATGATCCTACAATATATATTTTTTCCCTCTAAATTTAACAAAGCTTTATGTTTTGATTTTATTTTATTGTTTAATGTAAGGTTACACCATTTTTGCATTCATATAAACACACAAACACACTCGATTTAAATCTCGTGCATCATATATTAGTGATGATACTAACCTGTCTACTATTATTTAATCATTATTTATTTATACATAATTGTATGTAAATTCCAAATAATAATTATCAGACAATTATCAGACTTTCGAGCCTTATCCAAATATATATATATATATAATGATCTGCAAAAAGTGAAAATGATACTCATATGATACTCCAAAAAAATTAAAATGTAGTCAAGTTTCTGACTGAACTGAACCTGTTTAGCATAAAAAAATCTATCAGATTAATTGATCAATCAAGGACTAATAACTAGTTGCTTATTTGAATGCTAAGGCTTATAAAGCACATATTTCGCATGACTATATTCTACTTTCCTAATCCTACATAATATATGCAGTAATTAGGAGTTTAATGAGGCAAAAATCATGAGAACAGGATATTAAAAATACATTGTGACCAAATAATTTAATTAAAACAATAGGTTTTTGAAGGAATGAGTTTTGATTGTGGCTAACAAATTAAAAAAATGCTATATTTTAACATAATAATATTAATGCAATACTATTTTGTACCTGTTTTTTTTCTGTTCAGTGATTTGAATCAGTGTAAAAAGTAGCTTGTAACTTTTCTGAAAACACTGCTGTCCCATTTCTGAAAAAAAAAAATTGTTTTTCCAGATTTCCAAGGCAGCAGCTATTAAACAGACAAAAGAGTGGATGTTTAAGTGAGAAATATGTCTTTCTCACACGCCCAGATATAGAGCGGCACCAGAGTAATCCTGCAGTTTAATCTGACGGTTAGTCAGCGGTGCCGTGGATTAAAATCAGAACCGAGCTCCTGCTCCTCTAAGCCGGGCGGCTCCAGACTGCTCCGACGGCTTACTCATTCTTCTACACCTTGTCTGAACTTAATGATCAACTTCATTTTGGTTGGGCTGGTTTGGTATTGGTTAATTGTTTGTTAACATTGATAATACCTTCTGTATGTTTTTAAAAAACCGTACGTAAATGTAATGATGGAGCAGATGCATCGACAGCATCGAAACTCTTCACATTTTGCACGCGTGTTCATTAGTGCTAACTTATCCATCAGATATCATTTGGGAAAATCTACAAAAAAAGTTTATTAAATGCTGTTTCGTCATTTCTGAAGTCCTCCTGTTGAACACACAAAAATAAATATATAAAAAAAAATGCAGTAGTTAACCTTCTTAAAATCACAACTTAATCTTATTTAACCTTAAACATATAAGTTGAAGTTTGTATTATTATTTCAAAGTAATGCAAAAATATATGTTGCCGTGACTTTTTTTAATACAGCGCGCTCAAAGATGAACTCAAGAAGGTTTTCGGAAACTGTAAGGGTTCAGTTAGTTTTAAGAAATGTACCACTATTGCAGTATTTGTAAGAATAAATTTAGCTAATGCATCTTAATTCGGCAGAAACATTAAATGTGCTGTTCCATATTCAGACATCATGTATATGCCCTGCTTTATAAAATCAGTATTTCACAGTTTAAGCCGATGGTGCACTTCTGTAGACCAAACTGTTCATTATCATCCCTCCTGACAAAACCCAGTGTGCATTTTTTCCCTTGGCTTCTGGATTATTGCAGTAAATATGCTTTGTGACAAACCAAATTTTATGATTTTTTATATATTCATCGCCAAAGTTTTCGCAATGTTAAATTGTAAAGGCTATGCATTTGCTAATGGATAATGCTAAACATAAATACAGTAAGATTGTAATTTATGCTATCACTAAAAATAACAGTAAAGACTGTGGGGACATGATACATAGCAGACTTCCATCACTCAGCGGATTACTGACATCTGAAAGGTAAAGGAGGGGTTGCTATATTTTCAGTATTTCTGAAAAGTCTGGTCTCATTTTTAATGTCCTTGTAGAAAATGAAAAGCAAGCATTGGGATCAACATTCATAGACATAAACTCCTAGGATGGGTCAGGCGATGAGTCTTGAGGTATTTAATATTGCATGGAGGGAAAGTATCTCTTCCTACAGAAAAGCATTTTAAACTGCTTACTTTTAGTTTTCGTTAGGAGAAAATCTATTCAACCGTAGGTATTTATTTGGCTAAAGTGGTGAAAAATAACATTAACAGATGCTGACGTTTCCCAACAGCACAGCCGTCGTGATTTTATAACTTCACTAATTCTACAGTATCACATCAGATCGTTCGCTGTAGATCCCCTTCTCTTCTAGAGGAGGGGGAGAATTGCATCAACTTGTTAAATCATCTAAACCAACTACATGTATGTTAGACCCTATTCCGCTTCCAGAAGTCATCTTCTGAAT
>NC_056705.1:40383950-40406450 GCF_018831695.1 Puntigrus tetrazona | reverse complement strand
TGTGCAAATTTCTTAAAAAAAAGTAAAAATCTCTACTAATTAATCAAGAATTTCACATACATGAAACCCACCTATATCTAAATGGACAGAGCAGCTAACTTTAGTTTGTTTCGGTGCTGTAGAACAATTAATTGTGGTTAATTGCATCCAAAATAAAGGTTTTTGTTCACACACAGCAGCTTTTATTTTGGATGCGATTAATTGTTTGAAAGCACTAATTCCTATGCAATTATATCACATTTCCATCACCGGTTTTGCATTTATTCTCAAAATGTGAAGTTTGGCTACCGCTGTGTACAGGACTGAGCGTTTTCAACCGCTATTCTATAATTGCTCTTCAAGTCGGGACTCGAGCGCTCTCACATACTGAGAGCGACGCCGGAATTAGCTCTCGCTAATGGCTGACGTTAAATGAGGCCTCGGCCGGCATCCAAATATCAGCTTACGAGGCTACAACCGTTCTCTGAGCAATTACAGGCTCCACGAAGCCTCTTCTTGTACTTCTCAAGACGCACTTCATACGCACTTACAAGCGCATGCTACGGAGGGAAAAGTTAATGCATTACAAGGATGACCCAGCTGCAAAAGCGTGGCTTCCTGTAAGCAAGACGTGACGGAAAATCGGCTACTTAAAGATCACGACCGGAAAAAGAAAGCGTCTTTGGATCTGACTGCGGCAGAAAAGGTTGAATCTGAGAAATGAAAGCCGAGGCTCGGCGGCGTGTGCAAATGTTTAATGTGTGTCCGTGCATAAAGCAATAAGCAGAACAAACATCCGAGCGGCAGACGCACAGGATCATGGGAGCGCATACGAATGCTGAATAAACAGCGGGATTAAGAGCGCATACAGTAAGTGCTGAGGTCTTCTCCGAGGTAAAAATATTCTCAGCGCATTTCCCGACTGCTTCTTACAGACATAAAGCACGGCTGCTAAAGATTTAGATTTCACTTGTGAATGCAGCGAGAGAAAATACGACTTACAGTACAAAGTATACTTGAGCCTCAGTGACGTTATAGAACAGAAAAGGTGAGATTCAAAAGCAAAAATCAATGCATGTGCTCTTTTAATAAGTACAAGTAAAGCTAAAATATATTTCTGCAGTTTGATATCAAGTCACAAACAAAGCCCAAATCAACAACAAATAAGTTTCATAAAATGTAAAATATATATATATATAATCTCTTTGCATTTGGCAAAAATATATTGTGTGTGGAAATAAGCCATTTCAAACATGGAGCATATAATGTTACGCAAGTGTTTCACTGATAAAAAAATATGGTATAAAAACGACCCTGAGTTGTCTGTGTGCTCGTGGTTGGATGTGGCCTGCGTGGAGATCTGGACGTCAAATAAATAGCTCCTGCTAAAGTGCCTGGTTTCCGCTGATTGACGTTTGATTCATGTAGCTGATGTCTGCATTTCGTCGTTCAGATCCACGTCGTTCTCGAACGCGGCGTCCTCTTCATCACGCTGCTGCCGAGCAAAACTCACAAAAACCTGAAAGAGACGCAGAGAAACAAGTCGAATGAAGAAGAATCGTCAATCACTTCCCGTCTCTTTGTAGTTCATTTCTGCAGTGCAAGACATTTCTAACCTTTAAAAATAATGTCTCGATCTGTCTGGGATTCACGATGTTTATTATTACTTTTGTTTACACTGAAATACATTCAATTTAAATAATATTCAAATTACAAAAAAATAAACAAACAACAACAAAAAACTTTTAAAATACTTTAAGAGAGGTATAGTAATTACATTGTAATAAATTAAATTAATCTTGACTGACAATCATTGTAGTTTTCTATATGCAAATTATTATTATATAATTACTATATGAGATTATTTTGCAATTATTTTCTTGATCTGTTCATAGTGCCATGTGAAGCAAATACATTGCTTCAAAAATAAATGAAATTAAATAAAAATAAATAATATAAATATTTTTTCAATTCCATTAAAATTTTGAATTATTATTAATATTTTAATTTAATTTAATTTAATTTTTAATTTAATTTAATTTAAATTTAATCCACGTAACAATGATCTCTTGATTTCTTTACAATTCAAATATTTTATTTAGTCTGCAAAACACTGATGAAAACCTTTCAGTTCAATCGTTCTCAATCAGGTAGCAGTGATTAATGGTCCAAACTGTGTTTTATTTTCGCTAGTAGAAATTCTGAATGTCTTAGCAACCAAATAGGCTTCGGGTAACCCATCCAGCGTCAGCGTTTTGCCTCTCAGTTGGCAGTAATATCAGCATGAGCTTCATGGGACAGAGCAGGAAGTGTTGGATCTTCCTCACAGAGATAAAGACTGCACTCATGAGTTCAGTCTCTCTGTAGAGCGTGTGAGACTGAGGATGATATCTCAGGTAAAGAGCAGAGCTTCACGCTGACAGGACAGACGGATGATGATTTACTGCAGTTTACTGTACAGCGAGTGAGTCTGGAGAATCACTGAAAGAGCTGCATGAAAGTCACCGAGGACAGCAACTCACGGTACAGAGAAGTGCCTAAAACCTTCCCAGGACAAAACCCTGAAAACTCATGCGTAGATGATGCATGGATGCGGATATATCTGCAGTAAGATACCAGTCACTGCTGATGGCCACTGCATGGAGAAATAAAGACATTAAGACATGTATCATGAATCACTGAAACGAGTCATTCTTTCATGTAGACGCCTGTTCGTGTTGGTCTGGTTCTTTGTCACTGGGTTCTGCTTTTAGAGCATTGAAATGTCTGTTTCCTTCGGTAACGCTGTACACAAACACTGCTTGAAGCCACTCATTCAGACTTCTGCTTCTCAGCGTTGGAGGGAGAAGAAGAAAGAATAAAGAAGATTCAACCGTCCCGCGGTGGACCTAGTGTCTCTGTCGGGGCTCCAGAGGAGGATAAGATGTCTATGGCTGGGTCAGAATCAGGACCTCCGGGTTGGAGGTGAAGTCCTCACCTTCTCTGGAGCGCTCGAGGCTGGGTGATTGGTATCTGGGCTCCGGACGCGACTCTCAGCCACGCTCCACCCCACTGCCTTTCTTCCTGGAGGAGCATGAAGAGCTCACCAAAACGTGGAAGGCTTCCTTTACCGCCCGCTCGAGGCCGAGCTCTTCACTCCTCACTTCCTCGACGGTGGGGCGGCCAGGGGCTACGAGGACGTTCCCCAGGTGGAGCGTGCGGTTGAGGTGCACTTATGTCTGCAAAACACCGGCACTCAGAGGAATCGTCCGTGGCTCCCGTCCAAAGTCTGTAAGCTGTGGTCCGCTCTCGCTGCCAAGGCTCATCAAGCCAAAACACTCAAACAGCTGACGTCATAGTGACCGACTGAAGAGAAACGTCTCAGTCGCTCGTGTAACCCTCATTCCCTGAAGGATGGAAGGGAGGCATCATGCCCCTCTCGCCACGATCCTGATCTGAGACGAATTGCTCTAGTTGTGAGAACCTGATGTTCCCACAAGGATAGTCAAACCTGAGATTTCTGACTTCGTGGGGACATTTGGTCAGTCCTCGCAAGGAAAATACAAAATTTAAGTTTTATCTAAAAATGTAAAAATGCAAAAAGGGTTGGTGGGGAGCGATAAGAAATATTAAGTCGGTGTAAAAACAATAGAACTCTATCAAAGTCCTCACAAATATAGCAAAACAAACACGTGTGTGTGTTTATGCATGCACGCATGAGTGTGTGTGTGTGTGTGTGTGTGCATGCATGAGTGTGTAAGTGTGTGTGTGTGCGTGCATGAATGCATGCGTGAGTGTGTGTGTGTGAGTGTGTAAGTGTGTGAGAGTGTGTGTGTGTGTGCATGAGTGTGTAAGTGTGTGTGTGTGTGTGCGTGCATGAATGCATGCGTGAGTGTGTGTGTGTGTGTGTGTGTGTGAGTGTGTATGCATGAGTGAGTGTGTAAGTGTGTGAGTGTATGTGTGTGTGTGTGTGTGTTTGTGTGTGCATGAGTGTGTAAGTGTGTGTGTGTGCGTGCATGAATGCATGAGTGAGTGTGTAAGTGTGTGTGAGTGTGTGTGTGTGTGTGAGTGAGTGTGTGCATGAGTGAGTGTGTGTGTCTATGCATGCGTGAGTGTGTAAGTGTGTGTGAGTGTGTGTGTAAGTGTGTGTGCACCTGGTCTAGTGTGGTCTGGGACACAGAGTAGTCCTCGACGTGCAGCAGCTGCTGGTGTTTGTTGAGCTCGCTGAAGATGTGTGTGAGAGCGCCGTCTGTCTGAGGGATCTGGTACTGCAGCGTGTTGTGATGCCTCTCTTTCAAAACGCTCCCGGGAAACGTGTCGTGCACGAACGTCTCCAACGCGCACAGGTCGGCCTGATCGGCACTCACCCGTATGATCAGCGTGTATCCTTCCCCGAACCTGCAACACACACACACACACACACACACACACACGAGTGAGTTACAGCTGATAACTCCTCACAACCTGGATTAGTCTGAGATCAAAGCACATACGAACCACAGTTCATTTCATGCAGAATTCAACAACATTGCCACAAACTTCAAAGAAGAAGAAGACGTTCCTGCACACCATCTGATAAAACAGCACTATTTATTACTGTCTCTTTCCAAAGAGGATGTGATGCGTTCAGCGACATCTCACAACACACACTACTTTTCCAAGAACTGTGAGTTTAGATCTTGCAATTCTGACTGACTTTTCATTATTTATTTTGAAGATTCGATTTAACATCTTGCAATTATTGTCAGTTATAGTTAATATCTCGCATTTTTTTTGCAATCTTGCCTTAAATTATATATATATAAAACCCTTCATTTCTGAGGAAAAAAAGACTAAATTGCAAGATCAAAATTGTGAGAAAAAAAGGTCAATGGTGGCTATATCTCCAAATTCTGGCTTTTATTTCATGATAGCTAAAATTGCAAATGCACAGTTTTTTTGGGATGAGTACAAACCCAAAAAGAGATCTGTGAAATAAAAAAGGAGAAAAGGCTAAATTGCGAGACGACAGCTCAAAACTGTGAGAAATAAACTCAAAATGCCTTATAAACTTTTTTTTTTTGCCTCAATTTTGCCTTATTTTTTGTGCTAGCATTAAGCTATAGACGGTAACTCAAAACAGTACGATGCTGTAGGTCTAAAAAAAATCAAAATGTTGACAATCACAGTTACCTTTTACTTGTTTATTACTGTTATTTAGTGGTAAAAACTGATTTCCAAATAGGAAATATTAGATTAGGTGAGATTAGATTTATACGAATGTAACCTAAGTAGTTTAATTCGGTTTCGGGTCATATTTTCTTTATTATTCCACGAATGAAGCAAGTTTTGTGACGCAAAGCAGACAAAGAGCGTCTCTACATTTTCATCCTCCGTACGGTGAATGTGTGGAAAGTAGAAGCAGATTTATGGTCTGTATAAAGTGTGCAGCAGGAGATTGTTGCGAAATGTAGCTGTCTTATAAAAACTTCCTCCCGCTCTCAACATTACTGATGTACATTAGAAGCACTCCAGTGCTTTTATCTTTCTTGTTAAAAGAACAATGACACAAAGGTGTGGGATCTCTCTCACACACACACACACACACACACACACACACACACACACACACACACACACACACACACACACACACACACACACACACACAGACTCTGAGTGAACTGGATGAAAAACTCACAACAAGCACAGTCCCTCTAGTAATGGAGTGATTTGATTGGCGACTGACAGGCTTACGAATGCTTTTATTGGACACTAGTTTATTTGTGTTTGTTTAGGTGTGTGTGTGTGTGTGTGTGTGTGTTTACTTAAGGGTTTGTCTTTATAAACACTCAGCGTCAGGATGATTTTATCAGAGTTACTGCTCGCTCTCAAAATAATAAAAACACACAATAATAATGGCTGGTGTGTGTTTAAGTTCTTTTCGTGAGTTAAATCGCTGTGAAGTTACAACATTTTCACCCTAAAAATAAAATTCCGTCACCCTAAAAATACATAACAATTCTCTCATCACTCCAGACATTTTTAATATTGTGTATCAATTAAACAGTCAGCTTTCTTAGTATTTTACATTTTTTATTTTATTTTTTTTACTCTAGAAGTTGATGGATGACATCAACTGTTTGGTTACCAACATTCTTTACATATCTTTCATTTTTAACAGAATAAAGTTATACTGGTTTTCAAAAGCTAGACGCTGGATGAATGGTGACATCATTTCCTTTTTAGGGTGTACTGTCCCTTTAAGTAGGATTTCCAATCATAGTTTATGCTACAATCATGCTATAATTATGAGGGTTTAGATTTAGAAGTTACCAGAACAGTTAAGAAATATTATGCATATTATTAATTAATTAATTTTTATATTAAACATACATACACACACACACACACACACACACACATATATATATATATATATATATATATATATATATATATATATATATATATATATATATATATATATATTATGTTGTCCAGTTAATTGTTTGCATTATTTAAGCTTTCAAAAATGATATAAAAGTTTCTTTGTGTCTTTGATACGTGCATAACTCTAATAATATTTAGTTTTCAGAAAAAAAGAATTATGCAGGAATTAAACATTATGCATTATATATTAAACTGATCAGAAGCGACAAGACTTTTATACTGTGACAAATGACAGATGTGACAGTTTCAAGAAAATATTGAGCAGCACAACTGTTTTTAACATTGCATTATTTATGCATTTTTTTATATATATTATTATAATTATATATAATATTTATATAATATATATAAATGTAAAAATATATATAATATGATATATATAATTATAATTTTTTCAATCAAATGAAACGCATTTGATTTATTTTATCTCCAAACCGTCAATGTATTTGTTTTTTTTTAAAAATGAGGGTGAGAAAGAAGTCATTCACTCTCAGCAGCACACACTCACTATACAGACGGATGAACGTTCAGATGTCGGAGGAGACAGACTTTGCTGTATCAATCACAGGACGAGCGTGGAGACAATGCAAGGGAACGCTTACAGCGACAGCACCGCGTTTTGGGGAAATACAATAAGAAATATCGAAAGAGAAGCATCCCTATATGCCATGACTTCGAATGCATAGAGTTCTGTTTATTTCCCCAGACCTCGAATGTGTTTGATGACATGAAGTGTGCTCCCTGCTTAGTGCGCGAGGGACGAGAAGCGCAGCGAGGAAGACGCCGCCCTACAGATGGCAGCAGAAACACGCCACGGGAGGAGAGAAAGACGAGAGGGGACGGCGTGTGATGGAGAGCTGTAGATCTTGTCCTACTGCTTTGCTCCATTAGACAGCGTGAACAAGAAAAGATAAAGCAGAGCGAGGGAGGGGAGGCTCCATCGAGGGAGCTGCTCTTAATTGCCTCTTCACTCATTAATGCCCACACCTCCACAATCATTAATTACAACCCAGAGACACACAGAGAGAGAGAGAGAAGATAAATTCAGCCACGTATTAACAGACTTTACATCGGACGTCGAGGCGTGACGGAAAAGATGTTAAAGGAGTATTTCTGGCCGGCGTGAAAAAACGGCTGAAAATGTGCTCATCCTCAGGCCGCCTGAAACCAGTTTGTTTCGTCACACGTAGCATTGCGTCACTTGCTCCTCTGCGGTGAATGGGTGCCGTCAGACTCCAGCGCATCAGTCCACTCTCATTCTGACGGCACCCATTCACTCAGCATCCACTGCTTAAAAAGTCATCTTAGACGAGCGCGTTTTAAACACAGAGGGATAGAAAGTTCAATTGAAATTGAAATCGGTCCTTATTTCCACTGAAATCTCATCTTTGCTATCTTTACTTCTGATCAGTTTAATGCTCCCCTGCTGAATAAAAGTATTCAATTTCTTTAGAAATAAAAATAAACCTTCCAAACATTCGCAAATTCGGGATATCAAAGACTAAAATACAAAATGCAATAATAATTAGCGTTTCTACAGTAACAGCAGCAGAGAACAAACTACATTCAGAGATAAACGTGCTTGAGAATCAAAATAATCAGGCTTGTGTTCGGAGACGAATTACATTTTTCTCCTCGTTTCCCTGAAAACGACTCTCGTTATCCTCCACAAGTTTGCTTCTTCAGGTAAACCGGTCTCGTTTGAAGGATATTCAGATGTTTGTTTTACAGAAACACCAGACGAAAATAATGTTTAAGTGAAGGAACAATTACGCGCAGCATAAGAGCATTTATTTTGTCAAAAACGTTGACGTATAACACATTCCTCAGCGTGAAACTGTTTTGAACTGAAACCCAGATTCAAATTCTCACTGAATATTACGTCCGACTATTCAACTCAAATTGACTTGTGTCTTTAACTTAACTAGATTAAAGTCTCAGAAGCAAAGAGATAATCTTTATAAAAGATACAACTTGTCCACACCCCACTAAAACAGCTCGTTTGAACACGCCCCCACTTCTCTAGGTCACAGAGTGGGTTTATAACTCCGCCCAAATGTTTGCCCAATGAAGGAAGGCGGGGCTATTATTGTCGCTGTAGTGTTGCCGCGGGCGCCATGTTCTGGAGACGCCGTGTTTCGTTGTGAAAGTCAAACTGCTTTGTGTTTTCAAAAGAGGACACGACTAGAAATCAGCGTTAAGTTGTGTTTATATCACTGTTTCAGAACAGTCCAACACAAATATTAGAGAGAGTTCGGCACGTTAACGGAGAACTGATTCCTGAACCATGCACTGGAAAGCTGGCCAATCAGAGCACACCTTGCTTTTTTAGAATGATAAGCTTTTCCTTTCAGGAAGGCGGGGCTTAGAGGAGAAGCAATAATGTGTAGTATGTGGAGGACCTTCTGAACCTTAAACAGCATAAACACACTGCAAATACATAAAATAATGGTCTTTTTAGCAACATCATATGGCCTCTTTAAATCACACACACACACACACACACACACACACACACACACAAGAGTAATGGTTTTTATACTGTACAGACCCTACTAATAATCTTTCCTATGTTTGGAATTATGAGGATAAAACCCATAAACCACAATTCACACACACACACACACACACACACTCACCTGCTCTTCAGGTGCTGGATGCTTCCCAGGCATTTGAACTGTCCGTTCACCATGATGGCCATGCGGGTGCAGAGCGCTTCACACTCCTCCATGCTGAAAACACACACACACACACACACACACACGTTTGCAGCATTAGAGCAGGTTTCCAGACTGTTTTTGGTCTAATTCTGGCCGTTCCCGAGCACGAATCTCTTGAGAAACACCTTCAAAGCGTCAGAAAGCCCAGAGCTCGGGATCTGCTTCCAGCCGCATTCAAATGAGACTCATTATGAAGCTCATGAAAGCCTTTCACCTGCGCAGCCGGCCAATGAGACGCAGTCACACAAACAAACTCATCTGCTGCCAAACAAGGGACAAACCAACACCGGCTAAAACTCTAAATTGATGTCTTGTTGCCAGGAATCGAGGCTGATGCAGAGAAAGACCACTCTGTACCTGACATGATAAATATAGCTGCAGGATTACAAGTCAGGTTGAGCGGTTCTGTGATTAGATATATATAGATATAGATATATATATACATACATGTAATTTACATAATATGTATATATCATTATTTGTAGATTCAAGGAGTTCGGTTCGACGAAACACTTCAAATCTGCATAAAAGGAAGCTAAAACGACACACTTTCATCAACAAATGCCTTTTTATATCAGCTTTGCATTTGTTAACACTCTCTGGTAGGTTTAGGGTTGGATTTGGTGAAGGGATGTATTTCCAACATGACAGAAAACTAACTTTTATTTTTACTGCTGAACATATCTATATTTCAGAAACATATATAATAAATAAAAATTTGCTTTTGTTATGTAATAATTTGCTTTTGTGAAGCTGCTTTGGAACAATAGCCATTGTAAAAAGCGCTATACACAAATGAACTGAATTGAATTGAATAATACAGTGCCAGGGTTTTAATGAACTGCAGGTTTTCTGTATACAGTAAACATGTTTAAAACAGAAGGCCGAGCGAGGCGGTCACCTGTGAGAGGTGAGTATAACAGATCTGCCCTCCTTTATCACACTGAGGATACAGTCCCACAGGAAACGCCGGGCCTTCGGGTCCATACCGGTGGTGGGCTCGTCCTGCACACACACACACACACAAGTAAAATATTGATATCAGTATGCATAATGTAAAGAGAAACAGTTCAAACCGCCTTATGATGTGGCACAGTGCAGTCACATGACCTCATTACATACACTTGCAAATTAGCGCGTGTCATCTCATAGGTACTGTTGTGCATTTTTAGTAGGTCAAATTTGCATAGGTCTACTACACACGGCATGCACGCTACATACTAAGAGAAGCTGATTGCAAACACAACTGTAGGTTATGAAGACGTGATCACGTGACGAGGGCCGATTCGGAGCGAGACGGACACGCTGAGAGCACCTGCCTTGTAATGCCGCCTTTAATTAGCATCCGCAGAGAGCCAATCAGGAGTTATTCTGCGGGTTATGAACGCGGATTATTTCATATGAGTCTTTGTCAGGCGGAATGAGATTTTAATGCCAGCAAACAGAGGCGTGTGTGTGCGCCGAATGCTAAATCTGCCTGGAAATACATTAAAAATGTCCCGAGAGTGACCTCCAGTCCCGTCTTTTTTTCTTCTTTAATCTTTTCTATCGTTATTCGGCTCTTCATTTTATCCTTAATCCTCAAGGACGTTCTCTCATCTGTGTGTGTGTGTGTGTGTGTGTGTGTGTGTGTTTGCTCTGTGTGTGCGTCAGCCGTACTTTGAGAATAAAACTGTCCCTAGCTACGTCTCAAAAAAAACCCGTCCCTTTAGAGGCTAGGTAGAAATGATTAATAATGCCATTCATAAAGTTCACATCATATTTTCATTCAGGGTTTCTTTCAGGCGACGCGTTATGGGTGAGAAGAGTTTTAAATCCACAAATAAATATAAGAGCGCTCGTGAAAACAAATGTAATGAGATCGACTTTTGCAGAATGTCACAGAATCTGTTGGTTGAAGACAACTGTTTACAGTTTTTATAATATTTTAAATTGGCTTTTTATTTTTGCATTTTATCTTTTTGTTTTAGTTTTTATTATTGACATTTTGCATACATAAAAACATACATATTTTGAAAATATGTATTAACATGTATGTTATATATACATGTAAAAAAATAAAATAAAAAAAATAAATATATATATATATATATATATATATATATATATATATATATATATAAACATATATATATATATATATATATATATATATATATATATATATATATATATTTTAAGGGTTGTTAAAACTATGTATCTTCATTTGTTTAATCTGATGTACTTAAATAAGTAAAAACAAAACTTAAATAATTAATAAATACTATGTAGACAAAAATACAAAAGAAGAAGACATTTCCTAAACCTAAAATTTAAATAAAAACAGAAAAAAATTATAAAAGATATCATTTAAGTTATAGATATAGTTATTTCAACATTAGCTAAATGAAAATGATGAATGAAATGAAGCTATTTTTACACTTATTATTATTAGTTATTATACTTCTATTGTAGGTGTAAAGGTTTTTATGGTTTCTTTTACTTTGACTTATTTCTCACCGACATACACATAACTCATAACTGATGTTTAACTCATAAATATGCTTTGTGTTGAAGCGATGGCTTTTTATTTTCCGATCACTGCAGCGTCGGTCTTCGCTCTGGATCTGCAGGTTTATTTTATTTATGTTCTGCTGTTAGATGTGTTTGCAGCGCTAGCGCTCACGCGAGCCAAACTGTAAGGCGTCCGAGTCTCCAGAGTCATAGAATTATTTCTGTGGGTGTGAAGAAACATTAATCAGTGAGAACGAACAATCAACACAACCTGCAGCGGACGGCGGGCAGAAATGGCGTCACATTTTCACGTCTCAATAATACCTCAAGCTTTTAATTATTGTACTGTACTGCGCTAAAAACTAACTTTTTTAGTCTAAAAAGAATCAGAAACAAAGACTTATTAAATAACACATCTGAAAAGCACTGAAAAGCACAATTTTAAATGTAATTATTTCAAATATAAATGTGAAAATTATTATTATTATATTTATGAATTAAAAAGATTGAGCTGTGATTCTTTTAGTTAGTTTTTTTGCTCTGCGGTGCATGAACTATATAATCAGCACATTAAAGTGAAATCATTCTTGCTGTTATATGCCATGTCTTTAATAAAGCTGCAGGAGTCTTTTATATTCTTCGCTGATGACAGAATATACAATAATGTTGGAGTGGGAGATAACTCTGCCATTTATTACGCTGCTATGCCTTCATAGGATTAGAGCTGAAAGTGTGCTAAGAAACACAAGAAGCATTAAAGTTAAAAAAAAAAGAATTAAACCGAAAACCTTTCTTGATCATATTTATTGTATGCATATGGAAAATTGTATATATTTGAAAACTATTGTTTAAAGGTTTGCAATTAGTTCAGTTGTTTATATGTATTATTTTATTTAAAAAGAAGTGTATGCTTTTATTCATCGAGGCTGCATTAAATTGACTAAAAGTGACTATAAATTGATGTTACAGCGGTTTTCTGTTTTAAATAAATGCCGTTCTTTTCAACTTTCTATTCATCAGATAATCCTAACATATAAAATGTTTTCACAAAAAAAATTGATTGATTGATGATAATCAGAAATGTGTCTTGAGCAGCAAATCAGCATATTATTTTTATATTGGAGTGATTTCTGAAGGATCGTGTGACACTGAAGAGTAATGACACTGAAAACATTTCCACATATACTCACATGGAAAACCGCTCTTTTAACTGACGTGATATTTCACAATTTTGCACATTTTTTCCATATTTTGAATCAAATAAGAGGCCGAAGACTATCACAAACATAAAGTCTCACCGACCCCACACTTTTTCTGTTTGTGGTCAGATTCAGACTGTGTTTTATTGATTGTGTTTTATGGTCTGGACTCGTCTGTTTGATTTCTGTCTCTGCGGCTCAAACAAACTTCACTTCACTGTCTTCGCATCGTTATCCCTCCGTGTTTTTGAGTTATTCTCCGTTCTGATTTTGGTCAGACGTCTGAGCAGATTTCAAGGAAGATCATTTTTTTTTTTTTTTGTATTTATTCACTGCACCAAAACCTGGTCCTCAAGTAACTCTAGAGGCAAAACTAAAAAACAAACGCAATCAAAATGTGAAATTCTAGAAAAAAATGCATCACTCTACAAAACTGACTTGAAGTTTTTGGCCAATTGTCTGATGAAGGCATTCGGGTTGAAGAAATTAAGTTTGTAATGTTTCTAGATTTTGCTGTGTTTCTTGAATGATTTACAGGCGATCCCAAAATGCACTGCGAAAACATTCAGTGAAAAACTGATGGAAAATAGATAAATATTAATGAATTAATTACTGATAATAAATGTTGATTACAGATAAAACAGGTGCTGGAAAATACTGGAAACTATTTATCATATATTTTTCAATAGTATGCATAATATAATGGTTCAAACTTCCAAAAAGGTCTCAAGAATACATGAAATATGAAATAAATATTTGTCTTTATCCAGTAAACCCTTATCCGATAAATTACACATGACTGTATTTTTGGAGTTTTCAGAAGAAAACACATGCACATACTGTGAATACATACTGACAGGAAAAATCATATGACCTTGAAATACTGCTGTGGACGCTAGTCAGTGAGGACTAGTGTTAATATCAAGTGTGTGTGTGTGTGTGTTGTTTGGATTTGAATGCATGTCAATGAACACAGACGCGTTTATCAGCTCAGACGAATCAGCTCTGATTGTGTGAACGGGATGGATGAAGTGATTTGGAGAGCCAGATGTGTGTGTGTGTGTCTTACGAGGAAGACAAGAGGAGGGCAGCCAATCAGAGCCATGGCGGTGGAGAGTTTGCGCTTGTTGCCGCCGCTGTAAGTTCCCGCTGATTTCTCTGAGTATTTGACGAGACCGAGTTTCTGAACACCCCACTCAGCCACCTGAGAGAGAGAGAGAGAGAGAGAATATTACTGCATATCTATCTCATTTGCAGGAAGAGAATAGTAGCAAAAAATAGTAGAATACAGTTATCTGAAAGGATAACAACACAAACATGCTTTGTTTAAGGGATACTGATATTTGGCCAGTATAAAAACAGCAGAGGTATTCGAAAGTCCCCACAATTCATGTGTTTGTTTGTGTGTATGTGTGTACCTGTCTTTCTATCCTGGTGGGGACTTAAATATGAATACACACAGAACTCATGTCTGGGGTGGGGTCAGGGTCTCCACGGGCGAAGAAGATACGTTTTTTTGAAAATCTAAAAATAGGGTTTAGGTGTATGGTTGGTGTAAGGCCATAGAAATTACGGTATGCACAGTATAAAAACGATTACACCTGTGGAGATTCCCCACAAGGATAGCTGTGTGAGAGAGTCTTTGTTTGTTTGTTCGTGTTGGTATTTGTGGTTTATAGAGACAAAAATATGTTCCATGACATGGGTATGACAGAGGTATTACAATGTGAAGGTGAAGGTTCATAAAGACACTGCTAATGGTTCACTGCAAAACTCAGCCAGCTCTGTCAGGCCAAAGAAGATTCCCACAGGAATGGGGACAGACAGTCTTGTACAAACAGGCCAAATACACACTGGAAAATGAGATCAGAGTGGTCTACAGATACGGTTTTCTTCTAGGGACACAACTTCAGCGCGGAAAGACATCACTAGTTAAAAGACACCGTTCTCCAGAGCTTTGGAGAATCAACAACTGGCAGAAGTTTTGAACGAGCAGCTGCGCTCCAGATCAGTGAAGATGATGTGCGCCAGGTCTTCAGGAAGAACCAAAGAAGAAAGGCACCAGCTGCGGACGCTGCGACTCCGGTCTGTCTGTAAACCTGTGCTGACCAGCTGGCCCCCATCTTCACGCAGATCTTCAACAGATCCCCGGAGCTGTGTAAAGTGCCTTCATGCTTCAAATGCTCCACCATCATCCCTGTCCCAAAACTACGTCTGTGGTCATGAACTCATTTGAAAGCATGAAGATCTTCACTGGACCCTTACTGGACCCCAGTGTGGGACTGCATTATGTTCTGCAACATCTAGACAGACCAGGGACTTACGTGAAGATCCTGTTTGTAGACTTCAGCTCTGCTTTTGACACCGCCATCCCATCACTCCTCCAGCCCAAACTAATCATCCCACCTCCATCTGTCAGTAGATCAGCAGATTCCTGACAGACAGACAGCAGCTGGTGAGGCTGGGAGAGGTTTCATCCAGTACCTATACGACCAGAACTGGAGCTCCTCAGGAAGTTCAACCTGCCGCAGGAGCTGCTGAAACGGTTTTACCACGCCATCACTGAATCCATCCTCTGCACTTCTATAACTGTCTGGCTCAGCTATCAAAACAGACCTCAGAAGACTGCAGAGGGTAGCCTGGACCGCTGAGAGAATCACTGGTACAATCTTCCCCACTCTCCAAGAACTGTACTCATCCAGAGTGAGAAAAAGGGCTGGTGAAATCACTCTGCACTTCCTCTGTTTCTGTCTGGTCGATGCTACAGAGCTCTGAGCACCACAACGACATTTAACATTTTTATTTACACTTTAAATTTGCATATATCATACCTGTGCATACACATTATACATGTACTTACTTGGATATCTATAGTATATATTGTGTTTTTTGCTATTTTGTACATGGTCTATCTTGTCTATTTTTATATTAATCTTTTTATTATCTGTGTCTCGTCTTGCTGCTGTCAGTCTTGCTGTGTGTAAACATACCTGGCAATAAAGCTCATTCTGATGTCCTTGAAATTCAAAAGGTTTAAATACATACCAAATGATGAATTTTTCTTTGGAAATCTAAAAACTGCCTGAATAAAAATCAGTATAAAAACCACTATGCCTATGGCGAGTCCCCATAAATCACAAATACCACTATATATATGTGTGTGTGTGTGAGTGTGTTAGAGGCACAAGTGAACCAGTTGCATGGGATCAAAGACTTACGAGACCACAGATACACACTTTCATGTGTTTGTTGCTGAAAGACTGATCCACGCACACACACACACACACACACACACACACACACACACACACACACACACTCACACTCACATACATAAAGTGCAAGTTCTAGATAGAAAGATTAAGAGTCTGCAGGATGTGTTACCATGGAAACCTCTTTTCGGGGGACCCCACGGAGTCGAGCATAGAACTCCAGGTGTTCTCGTCCCGTCAAAAGGTCATCAATGGCATCAAACTGTGGACAGTAACCCATATTCTGCTGCACCAGCTGCATGTCAGTCCGGATGCTGAAAGATCAACACCAAAACACAAGCCTGCTGTTACTGCTTTTTATTTAGTATATATATATATATATATATATATATATATATATATATATATATATATATATATATATTTTTTTTTTATTTTTATTTATATTATTTTTTTTTTTATATATATTTATTATATTTTTTTAAATAAATGTAGCAATTATTTTAATGAATTTTCTTATGAGTGTGTTTTTTCAATAAGCCTTTATTATTATTATTATTATTATTATTGATTTACTTAGTTTTTATTATTTAAAATATTATATATTTATTATATCTATCTATCTATCTATATATATATATATATATATATATATATATATATATATATTGTTTTTTGTACATCAATTTAAAATGAAAAATAAAACATTTCATTTCATAGTTATAGTTATAGTTAATTCTAACTAGACTAAGTACGCCATGCTTATTTCAGAAAATAAATGCAACTAACAAAATGATATAATCCATATTTAAACGACAAATACACTTTGCATATTAAGCCCCTCCTTTCACAAAAAAAATCACACGTGAGAGGCTGAAAGACAAAGATAAAGTCATGCATCTGGTCTGTCAGCCCGAGCCGCAGGACAGCAGCACCAGCATCAGAGCGGAAAAGTAAACTTCACTATCTGTGAAGTGATTGACATCTGCGTTTCCCGCCCCTCGGACACGAGCAGCTCGTCTGTGTCGTCTCACAGATGAATGACAGAGACTCTGCTTCTCTCATCTCTCTTCACTTCACAAAAATAAGCCATTGCTGAAAGAAACTCTTTTTTGTCTTGATAAGAGTTATTATAAAATTAATTGATTCACAAGTCTATACTCTTTAAAACTTCAGACCTTCTTGAGCTGATATAATTAAAAAAAAAAAAAAAAAAAAAATATATATATATATATATATATATATATATATATATATATATTTTTTTTTTTTCACATAAATAAATAATCATAATATGAATAATAAATATATATTAGTTAATTGCATTGAAAACAATATTAATTATCCAGCTCAACCCATTAACCTTATTTATTGTAAGAAAATAATTATCAAATATTTCAATTAATTTTGGGGAAATTAAAGATATTTTCTTTAATTTATGGAAAATATGTACATTCATATTTATTTTACATGATTAAATATGCATCATGAATTATGAACTATTATTAATTGCTGATGTATTTATTTTTTATTGATTTATGCATCATCATTTTATTTTTTGCTTAGATTTATTATTTCATTTTATTTTTTTCCTATTTATTTTCCTTCGTCCTGCTGAGGTTGTTGCTTTGACTGAACAAAGGATCATCAGGATATCTAGATGTTTATTAGCTGGGAGGGACTCACCTGTATCCATTAAGGAAGGCTTCTCCAGATGTCGGGCTGATGTCTCCCGTCAGCATTTTAAAAGTCGTAGTTTTACCAGCTCCATTGATTCCCAGCAAACCGAAACACTGCCAAACACGAACATCATTCAGGGACAGCATCATGATTCACAAAGACGTCATGAAAAGAGCACATATCTGCTGAAAGCACTTCCAGAGAGTTGTTTAAAGACCTTTGCGCGAGTTAGACACTTCTAATTAGTGCTTAAAATAAGTTTTCATTTCACGTGTGTGATTTACCTCTGCAGCAGGAACACCTACACAGATTCTATCCACGGCCGGAGTCTTCTTTACACGGTACATCTGAAGGAGAAAAAAATCGTATCGTGACAAATATTTGCATACATTATTGCTATCAATCGACTCGTTTTGACACTGTGCATGTTTATTATGTATACATTAATACAAGCACATGCATGTACATATTTAAGAAAAATGTGTTCATTTATATATAAGACAATAATATAAATTATTATACACACACGTAAATATTTACGTAAACATTCCTCAAAAGATCCTGATGATCAGATCGGACTTTTCTAGGAAACGATTCACGAAGAGTCAAATAAAGCAGAGCTTCTTCGGTCATCTGGGCATCTTATTAAAGATATCGTTCTGACGTTTATTTAATAAAAATCTGTAAAGATTTGACTGCAAAAAGACACATTTGACAACAAATACACTGGAAGACCTTTTAAACCTGCGACGTATGAATGGGACGACAGAAGATCATGGGGTAGAGATCATGCTGGTCGTTCAGAGGACGTTTGTGTATCGAACCCGATATCGAAGGATTTTAGGGTTAAATACGTGATCAGTCCTGGTCCGGTCTCCTGACACCTGTGTGCTCTCAGAGGGATTCACAGACAGCTGCTTTCGGTGCTCAGAGACGCCTGATTACAGATCACACAAATTACACCCTCACTCCTAATCACTGAGACGCTACTCTGAACATCTGTACGCTCACACAGCTGTCCTGAATACACATGAACGCGTGCGTGCTTTTAAAAGTGTGAACTCTAAGAGAATGTATGTGTGTGTGTCTGTGTGTGTGTGTGAGTGTGTGTGTGTGTGTGTCGGTGTGTGTGTGTGTGTGTGTGTGTGTGTATGTGTCTGTGTGTGTGTGTGTGTCGGTGTGTGTGTGTGTCTGTGTCGGTGTGTGTGTGTCGGTGTCTGTGTGTGTGTGTGTGTGTGTCTGTGTGTATGTGTCTGTGTGTGTGTGTGTGTGTGTGTGTGTGTGTGTGTGTGTGTGTGTGTGTGTGTGTGTGTGTGTGTGTGTGTGTGTGTGTGTGTGTGTGTGTGTGTGTCTGTGTGTGTGTCGGTGTGTGTGTCTGTGTCGGTGTGTGTGTGTCGGTGTATGTGTGTTGGTGTCTGTGTGTGTGTGTGTGTCTGTGTGTATGTGTCTGTGTGTGTGTGTGTGTGTGTTTGTGTCTGTGTGTATGTGTCTGTGTGTGTGTGTGTGTGTGTTTGTGTCTGTGTGTGTGTGCGTGTGTGTGCGTGTGTGAAGCGTGAACTGAACATTTAACTGCATGGTTGCTGCAAGTAAATAAAACTCTATTATAGTTTAACTTGATATAAAATGTTTTTGACTCTCTTTAGGAACTAAGTGCACCTGTTTTTAAATATATTTGCAATTATGCATTTTTAAAGTAGTCCATTTAGAATATGTGACTCCGGACCACAAGGGTCAATTTTGCCTATTAATCAAAAGTTACATTTTTATATATTTACGGTAGGAAATATCTTCATGGAACAGGATGTTTGCTTAACGTCCAAATGATTTTTGGCATGAAAGAAAAATAAATATTTCTGAACCACACAATGTATTTTTTGTATAGCAGCTGAAGGTTTTGAGGTCCAGGGTCACATATATGAACTTGAAATATATTGAATAACACAACTTTTTATTTCCGTAATGCTGTATTATCTTCAAATACTTCTTTCATTGTAAGACTTGAGGTACACTGCAGTGAACATGTTACACAGTTTCTCGAATGCCCGTCTGTCTCATTCTGTCAACTGCCCACGAGTCCTTTCTCGTGATAAGATGTCGAAAACGTTTCGCGAATAAGACGTCAGAATTTCGACTTGAAGTGACAGGAAGAGGAAGTACCTTGCTGAGGTCACAGACTCGGAGCAGGTCGTTCTGAGCTCCGCCCTGCTGCACGCGTTCACGCTCCCGAGCCACGTCTTCATCCTCTTCTCCCGAAGAAGTCGGGAGTGACTTCACCGACCTGTGTGTGAAGATGTGTGTGCTGCAGGTCATCGCAGAGAAGGCCACGGGATCGTGTGTAGAAGATGCACAACAATTCACAAGTTTTTACGAAGCAAATTCTCGTTTGCTGCTCACTCTCAGGACTTCCGAGATGCAAATGTTTTTTTTTCTTCCATCGAACAGTAAAGTTGATATTTAGCTGCTCTTTGCTGACCCGTAAAATGCGAGTCAATGGCTGCCGTGACTTTGACAGTCGAAAAGGCATATACAGGCAACGCAAAATGAATACCCATGTCTGCTGATGAATCGAAACAACCAGTCTGTACAAGAAAACAGCATGGTTTCTGTCATGACAGCTCTCGAGGGATTGACGCGGTGGAGTACATGACCGTCTTTGGCCGAAGAGATCTGCGTGCCGAGGCTTGCTGCGAACATGTAAGAAATACTGCTGTGCATATAACACATATGAAATAACCCCATATATCATAGATGAATCCCCCGGTAGGAGACCTGTGGAAGGTGGGGGCTCTCTGAAGCACGAGGCAACCGCTGAAGTGAACACTAGTCGTACAGTCTAGTCGAGCAGCGAGGTCATTTCATACAGATACAGGAGAGAACCAATCAGCTGTGCTATGTGACGATGATGTCATTAGGCTAAACCTATCAGACTGCGCCATCTGTATTTATAACATCATTACATCTAACCCAGAGTCTAAAACAGGGATGTATGATACACTGCTGGAAGAACAGGGGATGAATCAGTATACGCCGCTATTTTGGCTCATTCCTGCGATCGAGTAACTTATGTGCTGCTCGAGTCGTGAACGTTTTCAGGCGCTCAAAACAGTTCACCTTCTGATCGATCTAGTTCATTAAAAAGCACTGGTTCAAAAGAGCGATCCAGTTCCCGAGTCTCTGGGTTCTAGGTAATAACGCTCCGAACGATGTTCATTTTCTTGCACAGACTGATCTTTTCGCTTCATAAGACCTAAATATATCATCAGGAGCCATTTATCCAATCATCCGATTTCTGTGTGTGTTTCTTACTTGGGTCTGCAGAAGAACTTGTACTGGATGAGCAGGGTCAGGCCGAACATGACGCCTCCCTGAATGGCCATGGCAAACAGATTCTTGCCCACCATGTTCCAGGTGAGAGGATTTTCGAAGCGGTCTTCTCCTGAAGATACAAACACATCAGCTTTCCTCTCAGATCTCAGGATCGTTTGCTGAGTGTAGACATCTTACCTAGGTTTTGGTAGAGAGTGGCCATGGCCTGGTTTTTGGCCATGTCCATCAGGCCTCTTCCCAAACAGAAATGAGGGAACACCAGCAGAGCCTGTTTGACTATGTCATTGATACGGGTTATATTCTGGAGAGAAACACAGGACGGAGAAAGGAAATGTTAGACTGGAAACACTGGGCTCTTCAGAATGAAGCGTTTAAACGCGTGTTGCTTCACAACGTCTTGGGTTCTACTGCTGAGGTTTATAGAGGTACATTTTTGACTTTTTTAAAGACCAAGTAAGTAAATGTAAAGAAACAAATTGAAGGTAAGGCAATACATCAATATGTTGCCTTGATTTGAATGTCTTTTATTAGCAACGCTTCTACACATCTTCCAATGACAGATATTTGCTCTTGTTATTTTAAACAAACTCACTTGCTTTACTTCACTCTTTCAGAAAACAAGATCTCGGGTAAATGTTTCTTCATTTAAGGATGTTTAGATATTTGTACTGGAATCGTGGCACGATATTGAGGGGAAGATATATTTTTAGCAGTGCATGCAACATTTGATGACAAGACTTTCTGCTCCGATTTAAACCATTTTGAATACTTTCAGGACTGAATTTTCTTCAAGATTTCAATCTGTTGATATTGTAAGACATTTTCAAGACTCAAAGAAACCTTTTTTATAGCGATCTTCTCATCTTTAGAGCTTGATAGCGACTATTCACTTTAAAGTGTTGCTTTATACAGTACTGTTATATTTTGAATTAGCTTTGCCTTTTACATTTGGATTTTGTTTTTATTTTATTAAAAAATATGTATAATATTTTTTCTGTGTATTCTGAATCTATTTAGTTTATAAGTATTATTATTATTATTAAAATTAAAATTATTTAAATTTAAATTTAAATTATTATTTTTTATTTAATAGTTTTAATTCTTCATCTTATTTTATTTCAGTTAGTTGTCTTAATTCTAATCTTTCACGTTTGTTTATCATCTCTGAGGTTTTGTTTTGTTTTTTTTCACCGGACGGAAAGAAACAACACGTCTCTTTTTGTGTTCCACAGAAAATGTGAAAAGCAGATGGGTTTGAAGTGATATGAAGCTTAGTCCATACAGTCTCAATCTGAAACGCAGTCGATAAAACACTGTTTTGATGTCAATCTATTCGTCTCCGGCGGTGTGCGACTCTTCAGACACACTGAAGAAATCATGGGACAGTTTTGTTGCACGCTCATACATCACCACACACACCAGAGACACGTCTCACAGGACTCACACTGACCCATATTCTTTGAGACGCGCGTCTACCAT
>NC_056705.1:40338950-40381450 GCF_018831695.1 Puntigrus tetrazona | reverse complement strand
CGATAACCTCTTGTTAATTTTTGCATTTTTTTTTGCAATGCATTTTTGCATTGTTTTTAAGCGCACAATAATTTAAGGCATGGGCCTCAATAATGTTTTTTTGAAGTCATTTGAAGAGCGCAGGGTTCAGTTGAGTTCTTACTAACTATTAATAAGCAGCAAATGAAGAATTTATTAAGAGAAAAGTCGTAGTTAACAGGTGTTGCATATTTGTTTAAATCTGATTAATAAAATTAATTATCAACAGATAAATCACTGATCAAATAGTTCAGCCTACATAACGTATGAAAAAAAATAATACTCATTAAATAGCTGGTTACTATAATTCACCAATGATATTAAAAACATAAAAAAATAACTAGCTAAAAAACCCTACAAATAATATAAAATAAAAACTAACTAACTAAAGGCACAAAATTAAAAAAAAAAAAAAAAAAAGTGAATAAAAAGCTAATTAAAACTCAGGATTTGTAGAATTATTATTTTCTGAAGATGCCCCGGTTTCTCAGAATAGTTACAGCATCTATTAGCAGCCCCTGACTCCAGACCTGTCTCTTACCGCCTTTATATTTGTGGGAAAACAAGCGAAAGAACACGATATTCTGAGAAGCGTCACATCAGTCAAAACAGAGATGCTGTGGTTTCTGAGAAACGGCTCTTCAGTGGGTCACACTTTATTAAACCTCCGTCCATAAACTCCACTTCACGCGCAGCATTCTGGGAAATCCGGGCACGCTTCACCCCCCCCACGAGTTTACAGGGAATGGATTGGATCTCTCTGATCACGCAGTGAAGGTGAATGAGTCCAGCACTGGATTACTCCTGATTAGAGGGAAGAGACGCTCGTTTACAGCAGAGCATCATCTCCGACCCTCTGCTGTCAAACCATTCATCTTCACAGCTTCACGAGCTGGCCTTAATTATCCACGAACACACACACACATAATGAAATGAACTTTAGAGTATAAAAAAAACCCTGTCTCTTCTCAGTGTACTGAAGATCTGAAATAGCAAAGTTTCCTGTAAGGGACAGGTTTATGTGTAAGACACGCAGTTTGTACAACAGAAAAACCTGGGGAGGGTCCCCACTTCACAAAACTGTACGTGTGTGTGTGTGTAGGTGTTTTGTGAGTGTGTGTGTCTGCATGTATGTGTGTGCGCATGTGCGTGTGTGTTGTGACCGTATGCCTGTGTATGTGTGTGTCTGAGTGTGTGTGTGTGTTGTGAGCATGTGTATGCATGTGTGTGTGTTGTGACTGTATGTGTGTATGTGTGTGTGTGTGTGTGTGTGTTGTGACTGTATGTGTGTGTGTGTGAGTGTGTGTTGTGACTGGTTGTGTGTGTTTGTGTGTTGTGACTGGTTGTGTGTGTGTGTGTGTGTTGTGAGTGTATGAGTGTGTGTTTGTGTTGTGAGTGTATGAGTGTGTATATATGTGTGTGTGTGTGTGTGTGTGACTGTATGCGTGTGTGTGTGTGTGTGTGTGTTGTGAGTGTATGAGTGTGTGTGTGTGTGTGCGCTGTGACTGTATATGTATGTGTGTGTATGCGTTATGACTGTATATATGTGTGTATATATGTGTGTGTGTGTGTTTGTGTGTGTTGTGACTGTATGCGTGTGTGTGTGTGTGTGTGTTGTGACTGTGTGTGTGTGTGTGTGTGTGTGTGTGACTGACTGTGTGCGTGTGTGTGTGTGTGTGTGTTGTGACTGTATGCGTGTGTGTGTGTGTGTGTGTGTGTGTGTGTGTTGTCCTCACAGCGCTCCGAGTGAGAGCTGTTCTTTGGTGAGGTTCAGTGGGTGGTTGAATGTGGTGATGCCGAAGTCTTCCGCTCGCCGTCCCGCGGGAAGATTTCCTCTCAGGATACTGTTACTGGCCACGTTTAGGAAGGACACGAGCGAATGCCAGCCCTGGTTATAGAACCACACCTACACACACACACACACACACACACACACAGTGTACGGTTCAGTTCTAATATTATTATTATTGCGAAATATATACATATTAAAAACTGTTTGAGTAAGTTGACAAACTGAAATCTAATAAACCCTGATGAAGTAAAGTACTGTAGTGATCCTGTAAGCACTGCTGCTCACCTTCACATTGTCTCTGGTTCCCAACTCCACCAGAAACAACCGGATGGCCCGGAAAACCCGCTCGGTCTCATTAAACTACAGACAGAAAATAAAACATTAGACTTTGTGCGCGACTTACAAGGTTTTGTAATTACATTCAAATCCTGTCATTAATTCCCTCCTCGTGTCGTTCCAAACCTGTAAGACCTTCGTTCACCTTCCAACACAAATGAAGATATTTTTGATGAAATCAGAGAGCTGTCTGTCCCTCCAGAGACAGATCCAGCTCCACAAAAATAAGTGTTTCAGATAGCTCTGATTTCATCACAAAAATCGTCATTTTGTTCTGAAGATGAACGAAGGTCTTAAGGTTTTGGAACGACATGAGGAGAGTAATTAATGACAGAATATTCATTTTGGGGCGAACCAACCCTTTAATAACTATAAACTATTAAAAATTAAGAGTTTATTGCATCAAATTCATCAAAAGTAACAGTAAAAATGCTGCTCTTTTGTACTTGATATTCATCTGTTAATCCTGAAGATTAAAAAGTGTCGTGGTTTTATACATTGATAATAATCTGAAATATTTCTTGAGCAGGAAATCAACCTATTATAATGATTTCTGAAAGATCATGTGACACCGAAGACTGGATGATGCTGAAAATTCAGCTGCGCTTCACAGAAATCAATTACAGTTGAACATATTCATGCAGCAAACAGCTATTCTTAACCGCAATAATAGTTCATAATGAATAAATGCAGCTCTGGAGAGCAGAATAGTCAAAAGCAGATCCTCAAACGTGTGTATTTTTCACTCATCATCTTCCTTCATGTACATACTACGTGATAAACACCCAATTATTGTACATAATTAGAGTCAAAAAAACTTTTATTGCTAGAAATGTAATGTTATTCTCTCCAAAGCATTAAACCAACAAGAACTGAAAGAACTGAGCGGGTGTTTGAATAAATCGTGATAACAGATCACGTCCAAAACAACTGCACTGTATCTCAGAGAGAAACATCACTCTCCTCGCTAATGTTAAGAGCAGTCTGTGAGTCAGGAGTGTGTCTTCTGCTTAAAATGCGGACTAGGTAGGCAGCAGACTTTCACACAGCAGCGGTCATCTGAGATTCACAAGACTGAGATATCGGACGCTAATGCTAATGCTAACACACACACACACACTCTCTCTCTCACAGAGAAGGTGCCAAAATCTCTCCGGGTCTGAATGAGGGGGAGTGGAGGATGCTAACGTCCTGCTATTAGCATTACGGTCGTCCATCACGGAGCTAAGCAGCATTAAAATCCCATCAGACGTCCGGACCCTGGCACGCCGCCGAAGAGCATTCAACAAGCATTTACAGCCAGAAGTGGGCCTAGCGTTGTCACTGCGTTGTTAGGACAGCAATATTCAAATTCCAGCTCGTAAAGCATTCATTTAAAACAATCAGTTGCTTACAGAAACACGTTTTTATTCTCAAAAATATGAAAACATTTGCTTTCGATTTGAAGGAGACATTGTGTGCTTGTAATGCAACGCATCCTGTGCTATGTTTGTTCAACAGTGGCTTTATGTCGAATGTAAAATGTGACATTTCTAAAGATGAACAGACTGACTATTTATTGTATTTTAGATATTTTATTTAGATATGCACCAATGAAATGGTTGAAAGTGTCTTGTAAATGTCAGTGGGTCACTATTTAAAAATATTTTTTTTTTTTGTCAAATCAAACTAAAGACTTATATAAACAAATGCTGTAAAATGTAATTAATTTCTTTGATTAATGCTGAATTTTCAGCATCACTACTCCAGTCTTCAGTGTCACATGATCCTTTAGAAATCATTATAATATAGTGATCGGGTGCTCAACAAACATTTCTGATTATTATCGATGTTTAAAACAGCTGTGCTGCTGAATAATTAGGAAAACTGCGATGCATTTGATTTTACAGCATTACTGGATGCATGGAAAGTTCATAAGAGCAGCATTTTTTTTACATAATGCATGCCTTCGCTGTCATTTTTGATCGAAAATGCTGAATAAAAGTTTTTTTTTTAATAAAAAGTATTTCAGTACAATCATGAAATATTGTCATGAATATCATAAATGTCAATCGCTGTATAAATAAAAGTGACTTGAATTGAGAGAACATGCATGAACGACTTTCAGTATTGTTTACTGTAAATAAGAATCATGTTTAGGTTACAAATGAGCTGAATCACGTTGCTCAGAGGATTTAATCCAGACAGTAATGGTGTCCTGTAAGCCAGGGTTGATTCTGTAGCATACAGGACGTTTTCAGCAGCGTATGAGGGAGTTTATTAAAGAGAATAAACAGTTATCTAAACTTCAGGAGAGCAACAGATATCCGTTTCTAAGTATTAAAAAATTCAGCACAACTGCAGTGTGGGAAAAAACATGATCTCCATATTTGATAAGCGAACGCTAAGCGGAGAGCTGGTGGGAATTTTCACAGCATTTAAATGCTTCCAAAGGCCTGAAAAGCTTCACACCGCATTAAAAAAACGGTAAATAAAACACACTTCTCTTCACGATGCGCGCTCAAGCTGCTCATGCATATTAAGATGGAGTGCGCCATGTTTTGATACTTAAGTGATAAACATATATGCAAATAGAAGAAATTATTGGAACGAGCTAATGGTACTCGCTACTTGTTACCGAAAATGAATGTGGATTAAAAAAGCTGTAATAAACAGATGCACATTGTTACGATAACTACAATAAAACTGTGATAATTTGGTTTTAATCACCAGCGCTGTCAAAAAGAAACAACACTAATTTTCTGAAGCTTCTCTTATGAATTTATATTGAATGCAATTCAGAAACCAAGCTAAAACGCAGAGCATATTAAAGGGAAAAGTCAGATCTCTGCAGGGAGGCTGAGGCTGAGGCTCGTATCAGAACCGGCCGTGATGCTTGGCTTGAGCAGGGCTTTCTGGAGGGCAGGTGGGCAGTCGCTCTCACCTGTGAGATGCCGAGCAATGATCTGAAGTCGTCGATCACGGCCGTAATGTCAGATTCATTGAGTTTGACCTGTGAGTTCACGCCGCCGACGGAGATCCCACCGTACCTGCACACACACACACACACACACGTTGGCAATCATGCTGCTTTGATCTTATTTCGTTCTTCACTTGCCATGGCACGAGTGTGTCGTTACCGTATTTTTCCTGATTTCTGGTAGCTCTTGAGCAGGAAGTCGGTCATGTTTCGGGCCGTGAGGTTCTGCAGGGTGTCTGTGGTGTTCTGAGTTCTCTACGAACGAAAACACACCAGATACAACCATTACACACACACACACACACACACACAAGTAAAAAGTTCTGTCGGGAAACTTTAAATATGTTGGATTTAGTCAAACTGGAATTGCTGATTGTGTCTTAACTCCACCCAGAACCGCCTCTTCTTTCACTCGCAATCCTACAGCGCTCGGCTCCGAAGCCTCTTTAAACCTGTATGTTGAGGAGGGGCTCAGGTGAACACATACCACTAGCCAAATTTCACTGGCATTTTCTCTTAATCAGAACGAATCCCGGCTCGTAATGACTGACAGAGAGGAAACATCCTTTACCATTTTAAATACTTTTCCCTCAATGTTTTTTTTTTTCACAATGTCAAATAAAGTTCAGGTTTCGCTATACTTGTAAAGGCATTTGGTCCCCATAATGTAGCATAACAAGTGCACACACACACACACACACACACTCCTCCAAACAAACCAGAATAACACACTGGAAACAATAGAAGTGTGAGTTTCTCTGGTGAGATTCAGGAGGGGTGTGAAAACTAATGACACACACTCTGTTCCACAGAAACTGGCCAAAATGAAAGTGCTCTGAGACACGCACACACACACACACACACACACACACACACACACACACACACACAGGCTTGCATTGTCGGAGGCTTGTGATTTGTATAATGAACACCTATTTGACACTGATTCACAGAACGGGAACTGAACCATTCCAATAATGCTTTTACCTTAAAATCAAAACAGTGGCTTTTAGTCCACATCTGTCAAACCAACATTACTCAGTCGCTTTATTCCATTCCTGCTCAAAATATATCCCCAACAGAAGACAAACATTAAGCTGAAGATAACACTTTTGTGCATTTCATTCAACCAATCACATTTGACGACAGCAGCTGAACCTCTTCAGAGGGAATGTTTCTCTCGTTATTATTTGTCCCTATTGTGGTTTTAAAAAGTCTGTTAAAGAGTTCTAACCCACAAACCTAAACATCCAGCCACGAGGTGAATTACAACATTACAACATGAATTACAGCCGTTGTAGTTTTTAACCAGAGATTTTGCTGTTGAACACAAGTTGGCTTCAACAAAGCACATACCAGTTTATAAAATATAGATCAAAATGCATTGCCCTACAAATACATGAACGCTTTTACTTCTGCTAGCAATTCTGTGCTAAATTTCCTGCATCGGATTAATACCGTATCAAAGAGGAAATCATGGTTCATGGCTGTAACATAAAGGTCCAGCCCTCTGCTGTGTCCTGCCTCAAATCTCAATAGGAAATATTTCAAAAACCATGTTCATCAAACTGTTTCATGGGGTCTTTGTTCTTTCCAATTAAGTCTATTTCTCAGCCCTCGCAAATGACTGCAGCCTGCTAGATATCACATCAAATCTTCATCATCTGTCATCATCTCCTGCTCTCCTCTCCGCAAAATTAATCGGGAGCTTTGCCAACGGATCTAACAGCTAAATATTGGACAGAAGCTGGAGTGCCGTAGCAATGCGGATATGTTCATGATCGCAAATACATACACGATAGAGTCAGAAATGAGCAAATTACATTCAGGAATATAAAAAGAATGCAACGATGTGGAGGAATTGTTTATGATAATATGCATAATCATATAATCCTGTATGTATATACACTGTAAAAAAGGATGCCTAAATCCAAATTTTTAATAAGCAAATATACAAGTAACTTTGATATCGTTAATAATATTACTGGATTACAAGAAATACTTGATTCTCCAGACATCTCTCAAATCTGAACATCAGGCTTTTGAGGAATCAATTATTATTGGCTTGTATGGCATTACATGTTTGGATTATTTAAATCTCATTTTACTAAGTCATTGTTGGAGATATAAGGCTAAAACTGAGATTTATATAATCAGTATCTGCTGTACTCCTTAATCATGTTCTGTACACATATAATTCACGAAAATATTGGAGTGATAACCATATCAACTCCTGAAAAACTGCATTCAAAAAAACTGTACAGGGTGTAACCGAACCCAACTAGTTGTTAAGAATGAATTTGCACCAAAAATGTGTCTTTGTCTGTATTTGAGGTACAAGAGAATAACAGTAAAAGAATTCTTAACCGTAGCACATTCTCATTTCAGCAACAACCCCATTTATTAACTCCACAAAGGACAACAACACGCCTAAAAGAGCTTGTAAATATTACGTCAGTTACAACACTGTACGACAGCACGCTCTAAAGCAGAAACAAAGAGCAGAAACAGCGTATAGTTTAGTTAAAATCAACAAACATGAAATGGCAGTCGCCAAACGGTTAAATTCTTCTTCACCCCAGCAAGACAGCCAAATGTTGCAGTAGTTGCATGTATTTGACTGCTGTTCTGTTTACACATGGATCTATAATCCACCTGCTGGCAGAGAATAAATTAGCATTTTCAATAAGTCCGTCTGTTGTTTTTGTTCTGACCGTTGCAAAAACCAACCCAAGTTCTAAATGAAATATCAACATTTATACAATTAAGACATATGAATTAATGTAATAATCTATCAATAATACTTGACTAAAAATAAACTTATGACAAGGTGGATGACTAAACTACTAAACTAAAATCATAGTCTGTATTATATATATATATATATATATATATATACTGAAGCATAACAAACACAGTTGTGGATAATACGAGTGAAGATGTACAAAGACAAAAAAAAATAGAAAAGGCTTTGTTGTGCGTTTCATATAAAGAAAAAAATTGTACAGAGAAGGCCAGCGGACTGATTATTGTTCCTTTAAAACTCCACAGTTCTGCAGTAAAAACACACGCTTAATGAACACCTAACGACACCGCTGACCTGTCATCGTCATAGAAACCAGCGATTCATTAAGAAACCCGCGTGGTGCGTCCGCCTCCTCTCTTTCACTTATCAAGGACACAGATAGAAAGAGAGCGGATGAAGAATGAGTCTGATAGCCGATCAAAGAGAGCCCGTGTGTTCGTGTTAGCGCTACAGCAAGAAATAATCAATCAAAACTCTTTCACGGAGCCGTTTGCTGTGAAATACAGTTTACAGCAACATAAATTGCCCCGTGCGACACAAAAGACGTGGAAGGTGTTTGAAAAGGTCGCTGGGATAATGCGATGCCGTTTAGCATTTCAGTGCAGTGATTTTCAGATACGAAAAAAGGGTCGTAATAAAGAGGCATGATATGCACATTACCTACTGAAAGAAATCTTTCCATTTAAAAAAGATTCATAAATAACGTCAGTTTTTTACTTACGAAAGCTTCTGTATGGCTTCAGGAGACGCAATATAGTACACGAATCGCATGGACTGCTTTATTTGAGTTTATGGAGTTTACACGAAGATTTTACTTGAGTACTGCCTCAAATGATCTGTTTCTCTCACAAATCATCATATGTGATGTCTGTAGACACAAAATAAGATATTGGTATAACAGAAAATGTTGCTGGCAGCCATGGTTTAACTCCTATACTCTGGAAGTCAATGGCTATTTCTTTTCAAACCACGAGCGGTCTTTGATTTCTATCAACAACCGAGAAAGAATGGTTTGAGGGTCGAAGTGAAAGTTTGGAAATGTGATTTGGGGAAAAGTTTGCAGTTTACTGAGTCTAGAGCTTATGAAACTTGCAGATCCAGTTTAATAAATATTAATCACTGTGATGAATAGTTGATAGATTAGCGTTCATCTGTCTCTGAACCTACCTACATGTTAGATTTTTGCCCAGTGCATTTGAAAAAATCCCACGGAAGTGTCTTTAGAAGTGTCTTCTAAAGTCTACTTCCTTGTTTTGTGTATTTAAACAGAAGACCATATTGCTCTCTGTTTTCTGTTGAAATAATCTTTTAACCTTATAAATCCTACTGTATCATATTTAATATGCAAATTTCCAAGGCGATCAACATGATCAAAACTTCGCTGTTAAACCTTTTGCACACAATCTGCTACAAGCCTTCTGTCGTCTGATTGATAGTTTAGACTTTTTTAGAAAGTAAAATTTCTTTTAGTATTATTGATCAAAAAAGTCGACCTTTAAACTCATGCTTCAACTCTTGCCTTTCTATTATCAAATCATTAATAATTTGCATAAAAATGCATGAAGTAACAAACATTTTTTGTAATATTTGAAGATTCCATTTAACAGCATCTGAAGTTTTAACTTCATTTATTTATTTATTTTTTTACCAACGTGGAATATTCAATCACGATTTAAAAAAAGAAAACAGTTAAAAGTTAACTTTTAATCTTAAAATTAAATTAATAATATGTCATATAAGCTGACAGTACGTGCTAATTGTCAGTCAAAAATTATTAGGCCTATTATTATCTTTTTTTTATGCTGACCTTCGAAACACCTTAATTACATGAAATTAACTTAATTTTATTTTAAAAATATGGAAATTGAGAACTGTGCTGAAAATCTGTTTTGTGTTATTACAGCAGAAAAAAAACGATTTAAAAGGATTTTTTCCCACACCTAACCCCTCAGGGTTTTCATGTGTGTGTGTGTGTGTGTGTGTGTGTGTGTGTTTGCTGCTGGTCTAATTAAAGCAGCATTTGATGCATCTGAAACCCTGAGGCGGCGGATAAGATTCATCCAGCTTCCATCATCCAAAAACATCAATGATTATGTTTCAAGACAAAACATCTCCTGTGTGTGTGTAGGACTCTTCCCTTAGTTCAGTAAAACCAGTACTTGGGTAAATGTTTTCAAACTGGGTCAGCTGAGCGTGTGTGTGTGTGTGTTTTCAGCAGCATGTACACCGAGAAAGCTTGTTTACCGAGAGAGAATCAGAGGAGAGTCTAAGTTTAAACTCAGCGCTGCGCAGGAGTGATTTGCATTTCTGCTGACACGTCGACAGAACTTCAGTCTGAGAGATTCAGGAGATGCTACAGACTAAACGTACACATATGATAATGAATGAGTGTGTCACGAGTTCAGGTTTCACCTGGATGAACAATGCTCCTTCTGCCGTGAAACCGTTGATCGTTTATTTACGGCTCATTAGTTTCTGTTCAGAGAAGATAGACAAGACATGCCTCTATACGACAATCCACACACATTAAACGCAGTCTGTGCGTGAACAGTGAACTTTCCTGATTTTGAGTTTGAAAGTTTAGTGTTTGACAAGCTTTTTCTTAGCGTCTTTCACAAGTGTTGATTTTTGGCACCTTGCGTAGAAACCAGGAGCGTCCATCTGATTTGTAAACGTTGCATGACCCGTGACCCTAAATGAGTAATATTTGCTGAATTTAGTATTTTAAGCAGATTAAAAATCAAGTGTGGGTCAAACTGACAACAAGAGGGTTTTATCGCATTGGTTAAAATGAACACAAGTGTTATATTGATATCGAAGTTACTTTATAAAAATCTGTAGATTTCACAGCAAAAATGGTGAAAGGTAGACATCTGTACTGTGATAACTTCTAAAAAAAGAGTAGATCGTGTGCAACGGGTTTAACGGCATTTAGATCATTTAGAGGCCTTAGAAATGTACATTTGACGTGTGATATAGCAGGGCTAGTACACACACCGCTTTTCTTAGCCACAGTGCTGCTAACACAATTGCAGTGGGACAAAACCAAGCGGAAGCCTCTGGCATAAAGCTGCATCAGCAACGGGCACAGCGTAATTGGCAATATAACTCCAGCCAGCGGCCATGCACCAGTGTGTGTGTGTGTGTGTGTGTGTGTGTGTGAGTGACCTGCGGTGGTGGTAAACCGCCGGCTCCGGCCGGGCAGTCTGGGAGCATGATGCTGCGCTGTGGTGTGCTACACTGACAGTCTGGAGACGGGTTCTCCATGCTCCAGTTCCCCTTCTCGAAGATCTCAGTGATGGACGGATCCACCGCGGGAGTGAACCAATCAGTGCCTCCCGCCGGGTTACACGGCAATTTACTGAAGGAGGAACAGGACACACACGGTCAGCCGCTACACCTGTGTGTGTGTGTGTGTGTGTGTGTGTGTGTGTGTGTGTGTTTGAGAGAGATACTTACGGGATGGGGTTGGTGCTCATGCAGCGTGTCCCAAATCCCGGTGAACGGATCAGAGCGTTCTTTACTCGCTCCACCTGATCTACACCAGGATCATCAAAACTACAGCACACAAACAAACTCGTTTTTGACCATGGAAATGAGATCGTATAACGTAATTAGCTTTATGTGTATAGTACAGTTTAAAAAACATTGAAAAAACGTCCGTTCTGCTCACCAAGGCTGCATTTTTTTTTAACAAAAATACATAGTAAATATAGTGACATTTTATCATTTAACATAGTTTTCTGTGTCATTGTGATCAAAGCTGAATTTTCCTCATCATTTCTCCAGTGACGTGGTCCTTCAGAAATCATTGTAATATACTGATCTGCTGCTCAAGAGACAATCTGATTATTAACAATGTTGAAAACAGACCAATATTTTTTTTGTGGAACTGTGATTAACTGTGTTAATTTTTCACATTTAATTATTCTCTGATGAATAGGACGGCATTCGTTTAACAGAAATCGTTTGCGACATTACTGGCACTTTTAATCCTTTTAATGCATCCTTTTTGAACAACAGACTTTGTTTGGTACTGCACCATTAGTTAACATTAGTTAACATTAACTAACAATGAACAGTTTGTTAATTAGAGGATTTATTCATCTTTGTTAACATTAGTTAACAACATTGTATTTCATGTAAGGTCAGATAATAATAATATTAACAATTGATAATGTTTGATTTTGATAACATACTACTAAATGTTGAAATTAGCATAGTTTTTCTTTGTTAAAAATGAATAATTACTTATTTGAATTGACATTTTGTTGATGGCGCCCTAAATAATAAATTAATACACAATATGGGGTCACATTTAACCTAGTTAGTGTGTGTGTGTGTGTGTGTGTGTGTGTGTGTACCTGTAGAAGGTATTCTGCGGAGCTCCATACATCCAGGGCTGAAGCTCCAGACTGGGATATTCAACAAACGGAGGAACAATCAGTGAGAAGATGAGAGCCAAACACACGAAGAACGCCGGCATTACAACCTGACACACACACACACACACACACACACACACACACACACACACACACACAGGGAGACAAACATTTTCAATACATCTGCACTTGAGGGAGTTTAAGTGCACAATTAATACAGGACTAAATGAAATTCACTGAATGTTGGAGCACATGAATGAGATGCAGGTTTGTGTCAAAGTGGCTCAAGATTTTAGCGCATTGCCCCTCTCTTCCCTCTCTCTCTGGCAAACGGGTGTCATGTGCTTGTATTGGCTTAGTTAAATGTGTAAAAGGGTTCGATTAAACACTTTCAAAAACTGGCACTGTCACCCTTCATTCCCAGCATAATTAATTTCTCTCCATTCTTCCACTCTGCTATCTCTCCAAATGTTCTCCTTTCATTCCATCCCTCCGCTGACAGACGGAGCGAAACCAGTGCACACAAAACCTGCGAGGGAGAGACAGGCTGCATAGGAGTCAACGACACGGCTTCACTCCAGCTGATTAATTACACTCCGTGATTGTCCAATTAATTCAAACACCCAATTCAAACACTCTCTGTTTACACTGAGGAAAATGTAAATGTGCCAGAGTCGGAGAACGCATCGGGAATAATGAAGGAGAAAACAATGGGACATCTTCCCCTGAGAAAACCAGGGTGACGAGCCTCAGCCAATACAGAAAAATGAAAAATATGCACAGTGATGCAGGTTATTTGACCAAGGGCTGAGAACATTACACAGCCTGTAATTACATACTGTACATACAGCCTTCAGAAACCATGCGGTAGCTGGAATTTTGATTCATTTTACATTATTTTAATGTTCACTGCATGGAATTACTCGTATACACCCATTCGTTCTCAGCTAGCTATGAGTGCGTTTAAGGACTGCAGGAGTTGTAGGAAATATTCAACACATTTGAGCCCAAACTGATATGAGCTCATGCTTTGTTTTTGATGGGCCAGTGCATTTGGTGCAAAACAGTTGTGCTTGGATTGACGCTGAAACTCAGACCTGCCTAAACCGATTAAATTCACACAGCTGCAGAATGTAAAATAGAGAGAGACTGACATGAAGAAGGAAAACGGGTGAAAGAGGGTCTTTACGGAGTATTTGATGCGTCTGATGGTTTTACCTGAGCGATGATTCCTCTCCGGCTTCTGCGGGCATGGTGGAAACGCTTGATAAAAAGAGCTAAAAACTGCTGTTTGATTAGTGACCAACCCATGATGACGTACGATCCTTTGCCGTTCACACACATGGGCCGATGGGTGTCTGAAACATAAACAACAGTCTCACAAGGTGCCTAATAACTACTCTCTGAAATATGTCAACAAATGCAGCTATTACGGTTGACACACTCTTAAAGCCACCTCGATTATTAAAGCTGCCTCCCTGTTACAATTTCCTCACTGTTACAGCCCCTTATTGTTACAGAATCTAACAGTTACAGCGTCCCCATTGTTACAGCCTTGTTATTGTTACAACATCTAACTGTCACAGTCGCCTCAATGTTACAGCCTCTTATTGTTACAGCATTTAACTGTTTCAGCTGCCTCACTGTTACAGCCTCTTATTGTTACAGAATCTAACAGTTACAACCTCCCCACTGTTAGTCTCTTATTGTTACAACATCCCCATTGTTACAGCCTCTTATTGTTACAGCATCTAACAGTTACAGTGTCCTCACAGTTACAGCATCCTCACTGTTACAGTCTCTTATTGTTACAGAATCGCCATTGTTACAGCATCTTACAGTTACAACCTCCCCACTGTTACAGCCTTCTTATTGATACAGCATCTAACCGTTACAGCTCATTTACTGTTACAGGTGCCTCACTCACTGTTACAGGATCTAACTGTTACAGCCACTTTACAGCCTTCTCAGTGTTACAACTGCCTCACTGTTACAGTTACCTTAACCAATAAAGCTATCATAAACAACTATTATATCTGCCTCAATTTTAGCTACCACACTGTTATAGCCAACTGTCATTGTTATAGCCACCTCACTGTTACAGCTACCTCAACTCCTTCACTAGTAGAGCTTCCTTCCTGTTACAGCTGCTTCACCCGTCACCTCTAGGTATGTCTAATGGTATGTCTTTATTAATGTAGTATTGAAATACAACCAACAGTGTTTGGATATGTCTGCGATAACAAATATGAACACAGGTCCACTAAAACCCACTGAACCATAATGCCAGGTGCTCATGTGCATGACATATATGTCCACCAAGTGCTTATTTATATTCCATATGTGCTATTTTAAATTGCATTGGCCTTAAATCATATATGCCAATGTCAAATTCCCTATTTGAATGTTGGTTTGTATTATCAATATTCAAGTTCAGGTTGAATGCTCAATATTTACTTCAATGCATTACGGTGTTACTATACGAAAAATGCTGTAACAACATCATTAATCTGAAGAAGTAGTTACAGATGAATCACTTTTATAGCCACTTCACCATTACAGTTTATAATTATTAAGGCAGCCTTATTACTACGCTTAGCCCACTCTTAGAGCTAGCCTACTGTTGCATGATGGAAACACAGAAGAACTCTGACTTACCCTCCACACGTCTAGTGAATTTAATCTTTGCATCTGTTTCAAAACAAGGGGAAAAAATAATCCAGAGCAGTGATGTGACACATAGCCATTATTTTCTCAGTATCAACTAAATTTTTCGAAAGATCGGTTTGTAAAAGCATGAGCCAGTGTGTTTATTTTTCCATGCACATGTAAGCGAGTGGTGGATATGCGTGTCAGTTTGCATTTGAGCGCACCATTTTTCACAGCGTTTGCATCTTTGCATTCCAGTGCTGAGCTGATAGTCTGTACTCCTGATATCCTTGAGCTGCTTCTGCGCTTTTGTTCAAGAGTTCCTTTCTTATCTGTGAGACATTAGCACACACACACACACACAGAGTAGAGGTTATTCTGGAGGAGTGTGATACTTTCAGCTTATTCATCTGGTCTGTTCTTATCTGCGGGAGCATTAACACAGGTATACACACAATCACACACACTCTGAGGTGAGACAGGAGTGAGACAGGAGAGTACAATTGCAACACTTCATCTCAGCTCTTATTTGAGCGGCCCGTTCTTATCTGAGAACCATAAGGCCCTTAAATAGATCGAATATCCTTCTAAAGGATCCTACTGTTAGAAACGATAGATTCGGGTTTATTTTTAACAAGATCCTGAACATTTCAGTTTGATTTTAACAGCCTGAGTGGCACATTTCAGCGCAGTGGTATTATGAAACTGTCACGCGTAGTACTTCTACAAAGTCCCTGTTTCTGAAGGATTGGTGGCTGATATAACTGGTGTTTATTAGATATGTGGAGAATATATTTACATAAATGCAGGACCAATTAAAGAGAGGAACCCTAAAACAGTAAAAAAAAAACACCAAACGAACAATAAAGCAGTGTATAAACCAAAAGTTTGCATTATTACTATCAAAGAGAGAAATAAGAAATATATATATATATATATATATATATATATATATATATATATATATATATATATATATATATATATATATTTTTTTTTTTATAAGGATTTTCAAGTATCTTATATAAACATTTGATAATAATAAAGTGTAAAATGAAATGAATATTAATATATTGGATGGTTACCATGGGATTCCACATCAACACCAGTGTCTTCAGCAACCTTCAGAAAGATCTGTGAATTAAACACCAGGAAGTTCTGTTACATCTGGACAAGTTACAATTTTACTAAAGGTCAGTGGGGTTTAATTAATTTATTTTTGATTAAATAAATTGCAATGTGATTTTCACATATTCATGGTTTATACGGATAATAATCAAAAATGTTTCTTGAGCGTATTAGAATGTTTGAATGATCTCTGAAGTAACGATGCTGACAATTCAGCTTTGATCCCAGCGATGCAAATACATTTTTAACAGATTCATATTAAAAAAAAAACTGTTATTTTATATTACAATAATGTATTATACTGTATTTTTGATCACATACATGACACATGACAGTAGTTTTTTTTTTGTAACTGTGGCAAAAAAGAAGGATATTTCTTTAAATCTCTAAATCAATTCAACTAAACAGACAGGTTTGCTGGACTGTTTGGTATCGGCCTTTTGCTGAAGTGAACTGAAAACATCATGTAATTGCTGTGTTTATGGTATAATAGCAGGATGGGAAACTGAAGGCTTGTCTCATGAATGTTAGGCTATGCACAATTTAATAATCATTTTTGATAAATCATTGCGATGCATTGATCTGGAGTTAAAAACATCTGCAGCTAACTATCTGCTATATGCATTAGTGTAAAGTGTCAGAAACTTAATGTGATGCTCGTGACCCGTTCGTGTACCTCCTCCAGACTCGTGTCTGATATCCCGTAGCTGGTGACTCCCAGAGCGCTCTTCTCCAGATCCAGCTCTTTGAAGAGGGACGCGGCTGCCGTTTGTGGCGCCGTGTACGGCAGCACATACACCAGCTCCTGACCTACGACCTCCAGAAACTCGGCCTCCGGCACATGCCGCCGCACCAGTCGACTCACATCCGCCGCGTCTGATCAGGAAGAGCGTGAAAACACATTTACACAGATGAACAATGACACGGGGAGTGTGTTCAGCAGAGAGTGTGTGAGCTGTGAACCTGGCGGGTCCAGGCTGCTGATGCTGTCACTGCAAATGCCCTCATCCACGCTGGATTTATCATACTGTCGGACACACACAACACACACACACACACACACACACACACACACACAAAGAAATACAGCACACAAAATGAAAAGCGTAAACAACATGGTTGCTAGTAGTGATTGGACATAACTATACAACTAAAATTTGTGCATATCTTTTGTACTGTATATATTTTTATGGTAAAACATAGATGCCAAATCAGGACTTTTTGAAAGATCTTTATTTCTTTTTGTATTGATTTTAAAAATGGAAAAAAAGCATTTTAGTATATTATAGTCAGATATAATTCAAAACTGTCAACATTCTTTATTTTTATTTTGGCCCTTAAGGAAACATTGGGGGCCCTCTGTGGTAAATTGATAATAATTTTAGCAGATATTCAAATATTTGCTAAACATGAAAGGAAAACATGAAAGGAAATACATTAAAATATATATATATATATATATATATATATATATATATATATATATATATAATTTAAGTGATTCAAAACATTACTATATATTTGTATTTTTGTAATAATTATATAATTAAATTCTAAGTTTCCTTTTTGCTATTTAGCATTACTACTACAACTGAAATCAAAGATTCAAACGTGTTTTTTTGTAATAAAGTGTAGGCGCTGTATTATTGTCTGTTTTATAGTTTGTGATGTGTGTAGAAGAGCCTGAACAAACACGCGGTCAGGCCCAGGCTACCTCTTTAATCGCTGGGACCCGTTGAGCCGCGACTCGCTCCTGATTGGCCCGCGCCACCGTCAGGTAATAACCTCTACCGTAGGTTTTCTTGAGGAAGAGCGAGGAGCCGCAGCAGCAGACGCGGCCGTGCGAGATGATGGCGATACGATCTCCCAGAATATCTGCCTCATCCATGTGATGCGTCGACAGAATGATGGTACGACCTGGAAGAGACACAGACATCAAACGAACACGCGTTCAGCGCTCGTGGGCGCCAGAAAAACCATCAAAGTTCAACAGCGAGTGTGCATTTCTGAAGCTCATCTGAATGGGACGGGTGCGTTTGAAGTGCAGGTGCACTGGAAAACAGCGCGCTCTATATATAGGCGCTTTTATATCTCACTCTGTATGGAAAAGTTTCCCGTGTTTTGTATTCGCCGGAGCTCCCGCTGAAGCCAGACACCCGCGGGGCTCAGCGCCGGCATTATTTCTGCTCTGCCTGTGTGACGAGGCAGTGGGAGTTCAAGGCGCCTGTCCTTTGACTTGCCGAGAGCAGAAATATCATGAAATATCATGCATCTGCGCTTCCCAGAGTCAGGCGTCGAACCTGGCAGAGAAACTCGCGTTTATATCGAGAGACGCTGATGTTGGACGCCGTAAAGCAGCGATCTGGACACAACGACTGTAAAAGCTAGAAGCTTTGAAATGGAAAACGTGTTTGTCAGAGAGCTGCATATAGCCAGCAGGGTTTGTGCAAAAAAAAAACTAAAGAAAAACAATAAAAATGCGAAGAAGGATAAATAGAATGCAACACGGTACACCGATATGGTGTCGTTAAGTCATTTGTTAACATTAGTTAATTTATTGCTTAACATGAAGAAACAATGCCATTATTACGCTATGTATGAACAGAAAATACAGTTTGTTTATTCACGTTAGTTCACAGAGGAATAGCTCATGTTAACAAACGCATCTTTAATAACGCATTAGTAAATGCTTAATTAACATCAACTAAGATTAACAAATTCTGGAAATATTGTTAACTAATGGACCTTATTGCAAAGTGTCGCCAATAAGAGCTTGAATATCTCTGCTCTTCTAAAAATATGGAATTAGATTCAAATGTACCTTCTCGTAGCACGCATAGTAAAAATAGCATTTTTGTATCGTTTTTCCCAATGCAGAAGAACAGAGATTATTGAATCGTAGCAAGGGATATGCAGGAAGTCTGGCCAGAATGAAGTGAGCTGGACTAAAACGAGAACAGAATAATCTACAAGTTCTCAGAAAACAAGACTTCATACAGTTTGCATCTCAAGTAAATGATGACTTGATGTTTAGATCCAAGTAAGAAAAAAGTTGCAGTGAAAGCAATATTTAGTGCCATGACTTTAGGACCTTCCACACCTTTAAGTGCAAATGAACAAATTAAAGCCAGCAGATACCAGGTATGTGAAAGAATGGATGGATGGATGGATGGATGGATGGATGGATGGATGGATGGATGGAATGGTTTTACCGGCACAGACACACATATCACAGCGTTAAGATGGATGTGTGTCACCAAACTCATTCGGCGTGACATTCAGCTCTAGAAAATAAACAGCACTGGAGAGTCATGGAGAGACGAATAGACAGAACGAGAGAAGAAGAAATATATAGAAAGATGACTGTTTGATTTGTGTCTCTTTGTATTACGGAACAGTCATCCATCAAACGAGGAGAAAACAGCACGAAACAGGACCCAACAAGCCAAGCTTACGTGCACTTCAAGTTTACAATTCTAAAATAAAATAAAAAAGATAAAAAGTTGGTGTTTTTTGTGAAGTGAGAACAGACCTTGATAAGACAGCGATGGCTCCTTCAGCACTGTGTGACTTCCTTCTAAAAGACGGAGGCTATGCCCCCATGTGACATTTATGTATTGTTCATATAAAATCATCAGGTCTAATTTTCATGGAATTTGGAACATTCAGAGAAATAACGGTTTATTAATAATAACTTTATTAATAATAAGAATGTTGATCAAATGTTCTTAGAACGCAGGAATGTGGGCTAGGAATGTTTTTCTACAAAAATATCCACCAAATTTTTCTACGGAGAGAAGACTAGAGTAATGATACAGAAAATAAAAAGGAAAACATCTATTTAAAACTCTAAGAATTTCACAATATTACTGCTTTTGCTATATTTTTCATCGCGTGAATTCAGCCTTTTAGACTAATTATCTCAGTTGTGTCTGAATGTTAGTCTTCTATTCACCACCTGCGGGCATAAACACTTTAAATCAAATGGCAAATGCCAAAAACTCATAATTCAATTTGTGTGTGATTGTGTTCGTATGTGTGTGTGAGACGAAAGGCCACTCTCGGCCCAATTAACTGCACTAGTACACATCATTTCATTTCCCTAAATTATTAATCAGACAATAATCGGCTGCACTAATCAAATAATCATCAGCTGCTCTCTAATTATACGCGATCCAGCTGAAATGGGCTGAATATGTGAGTTCAATCCCCGGAGGACCGCAGGACTTATTAGTATTGACAATAATTATAAATTGAACGAGTAATATTTTTATAACTAATTTAACAAGCTTGCACGGACATCTCAGCTCCTCAAGTTTGCAAAATAACAAACTAATTACAAACAGCAACTCAAAAAACGCAAAAGAACAAAGACACGAATCAAATAAACTCAGTTCGACCATAAACGAAGAACCCGCAGTCATGAAGGGAATAGTCCATAAAGTCCCTTAAGGTGCAATTAAATTGTCCTTAAGGTAACCACGATCCTATCAGTCCAAAACTTAAAATGTCCTTTAAAAATACTTTATCAAAGGTTACCAGAAAAGCAAATTCGCAAAAGCGAGAAACTCCTGTGTTGCAAGTTAAGCAGCAGCTCGCCTGGGTCCATACCTGACCAGCGTCTTTCTGAAAAACATTTTATTAACAGACATGGTTATGAAGTGCAGGCTGGGCAAAGCATCAGAGTCTGGTCCAGAGAACAGATAATCCAGCATTCGAGCTCAGGATTCGACGTCCAGATCACAGACGAGGCAAGAAATAATAACCAAACAAGAACTATGAAAACTAAAGAGTGGCTTTGATTACAGCGGTCACTTTAATTCTGTTGGAGCAGGTCTGAGCTGAAAATGGCGCTCCGGAAGCAGAATAATTCACACGTGGCGTCATCTCATCGAGATAAAACCATTTAAACTTGTATTGCTATATCCGAACACAAAAAAGGAGAAAGCGTCGCACCTAGCGTTGAATGGCCCCTAAGAGGATCTTCTGGCACCTTTACAGCGTGTAGGAACCAAATCATTACTCGTGACTGGAAAGAGCACTGTCTCAGTCCACAGGAGAAAGCGTGTCGGCTGGAAACACTCACGACGTTCTGCTCCAGCGCTTTAACCCCATACATCCCACAGAGCACCTTCACAGAGGATGGCTCTGCTGCTGACAGACGCAGGGACAGAATACACGCTGCCTCATTGATTTCACTGACCTGCCAGAACCTCTGACAGCCCTGATCACGTCATCTCTGGACTCTAGAAAGAGTGTCTGCGGCATCCAAGCTCATGCAGTCAGAAGGGGAAAACAAGGACGTGTGACGACTGTCATCTTTTTCTGACATTCATGAACATGTTAATCAGCTCTCCTCTTACCCCAGAAGATCGTGCCCTGATGCAGTTTCTTCATCTATTCGCATTGCATTTATATTATATAGCATGCTTTAGAATACAGCACACATTTATCTAGGTTTAAAGATTGATATAATGCTTGAACTGTTTTACTGCAAAAGCAGACAAGCGCACTTGTTGAGTCCATTTTAGCGAATCGCCTCGCTGTATTCAGGTCAGGTGACAAGGCCACTTTAACTTTAGTTAGTTAGAGTTGACTAAAAGTGACCGAAAGTTAAAAGCTTACAGAAAATATCAATCCTCAATCTTGAATTTGCTGAAACAATTTTAAATGTAAAATGTTTTATGTCTTAATACTTTTCCTTTCGTTATAGTGGGATAAATCATATCGGGATGTATGATAAAATTGTGTGATGCGGTGCCTCACCTGGAAAATTTCCCATCAGCCAACTCTGGTTACATCAGTCTAGACAAGTCTCGCGATATCACCTTTAGCTGTAGCTTAGCATAAATCATTGAATCGGATTAGACCATTAGCATCACTCTGAAAAATGACCAAAGAGTTTCGATATTCATCCCATTTAAAATTAGTCTCTTGTATAGTTACATAGTGTACTAAGGCCGACGGAAAACGATCAATGCTTCTGGTCTGATCAGATTCAATGATCTATGCTAAGCTGCAAAAGTGCTATCGCCAGACAAGAGATCGGCTGAATGGATTCAAAAATGGTAAAACGCAACTGTTTAAGAGTTGGAAAAAGAGTCAGGGGTTTGACAAAGGCAGGATTGGTATTTGTGTCTTTCATGCCGTGGTCCCAGAATCCTCTGTTAATGGCGCCCCAGTGTTTCTCTTACCATGTTTGTATTTGAGCAGCAGCTCCCAGATGCCTCTGCGGGCGTACGGATCGACTCCGGCCGTGGGCTCGTCCAGGATCACCACGTTGGATCCGCCCACGAACGCGATGGCCACCGACAGCTTCCTCTGCATCCCACCTGCACACGGACAGCAGACGGTTGCCAGATCTCCACAGAAAGAGCGTATCGGTGAAAGCAGAGCGCTGCCGATGCAAACACACCTGAGAGGTTCTTGGCGAGGTCTTTGCGTTTGTGAGGCAGACCCACGTCTCGAATCATCCGATCGATCTCCTTCTTCACCTCTTTAGAGCTCCGGCCCTTCAGACGGGCGTAGAAATAAATGTGCTCTTCCACGGTCAGACTGAAACGAAGAGGAATCGTGAATACATGCAAATAAACACCAACTTACACACACAGGTAAGAACATAAGCTATACTCACACATACTTGTACAAAAATATGAAATATGTAGTCATCAATGTGTATAAACAGGACAAGAGAAAACAAGTGTTTCACAAATCACTATTGTTTTAGCATTATTTATATTTGTTTGTAGAATTGAATTAATATTTTAGTTAGCTGTTTTGTAAAAATACTTTCTTAAACAACTGAATCACATATTATTTTAGTATTATTTACATGCTATTATATTGATTGTTATAATTGCAGTATTATTTCAATTGTTTTTTTTTGTATTTAGATTTTTGTAATTTTATTTATTTTATTTTTTTTTACCAATTATTTTTATTTAGTCATTTTAATACTTCAAATATTTAGGTTAGTTGTTCAGGCAACATTTCTAAGTTTAATTATTTTTTTTTTTCCTGTAATATAAATATTTAATATTTAGAAGATACGCATTTTCAGGCTTTAATTCATAAAAACCAAATTCTTACACTTACAATTTTAGTATTGTTTTAGTATTATTTGTATATGATTGTTGCATTCAGAAATATTTTACTTAGCTTTTATTTTTCAGTTTTTATTCGTATTTTTACTTTATTTTTATTCCTTTATGTAATTTTACTACTTCAAATCATTCACGTTAGTGGTCAAACTAACTTTTATATTCATTTGAGTTTAGATGTTCTGTAAATAATTTTATTTATGAAAGTTTTAATTCAATTAACAAATCACTATTAATAGTTTGTGTTAACTAATAACACCAGCAGGGTTAACTGCAAATATTCTCACTGACAAAATATTCACATGAAGAAAGCTAACATCTTCTGTCAAATGTGATGCACATCCTGTTTTTCTCATGCATTTGTATGAATTGTGACAGATTAATGCCTCAGTCACAGAATAAAACTGAACCTGAGATCATTTCATCAGTGGAATGAGAAGGAAGGAAAGAGCTAGACTTAAAGTGCTAATTTTCTCCTGAAAGCCCTGACGAACGTCACAATGAACTGAACTGAACTATCACTGCAGCTCTGGAATCTTCTTTCGCATGTGAAACCATTTTTGAGCTGAACCCTGATTACTTTCGGTAGCCGTCAGACCTCGCTCTCAGATGTTTGGTATTCTGATCGTGCACAAATAAACATGATTGCGGGTTTACTCGTTGAAGAGGACGTTGTGCTGGGGACACATTCCCAGGTGAGTCCTGATGATGTCCATGTCGGAGCGGATGTCGAGCCGTTAATGTAAGCCGTCCCGGACGTGGGAGCGAAGAGACCCGTCAGTATGGACCTGGGGCAAAATATACGTCATCGTGACAGCATTTGCTTTTACATCAATCGTTGTAAAATTCTGCACCAAAAAATGGGACTAGCATTTCAAGTCCCAAAAACGTCTCGGTTACGTATGTAACCCTCGTTCCCTGAAGAAGGAGCGGAGACGTCACGTCGGATGACCGACGAATTGGGATCTCGCCGAGACCAATCTACTTCGAGTGTATCTAAACAAGCCAATTGAAGATTGGCATGCGCTAATCGCATCCAGCTGCCGCTGATCACAGCGCGTGTATAAATAAGCAGCGGGTGCAGCGCATATTCAGGTTTTCGCTGAGGAGCCGAGCTAGTGACCCGCCCCTTCAGCAGAGGTGCAGCACCGTGGCGGCGGGACGTGGCGTCTCCGTTCCTTCTTCAGGGAACGAGGTTACATACGTAACCGAGCGTTCCCTTTCAGTCGGTCACTCCGAGTCACGTCGGATGACCGACGAATTGGGATCCCCTACCAAAGCGCCATGGACGCTGCCTCTTCCAGTGTCCTGTGGGAGCCCACAAGCCCCCTCAGTCTATCGGCGTAGGCCGGGGCTCAACCACAAGAAGCCAGCTACTTTTGTAACACTACCCATTCGTAAGACTGGAACACTGGGGAAACGTCCCACGTTCTAGTGAACAGGGACGTGCGGAAGTCCAGCCTTCCCGTAGGAGGTCTCGGAACGAATACGCATATGGACAGTATTTCAGTTTGCATATGGAAAATTGGAGGTGATTGAACCCTCTTAGACGGGCAGAAGGTCTGCCGGGGAAACACGGGGGCTCTAAGGCTATGCCGTGGAAATACACACATAAAGTCCTCTTGGGGTACTTTACATGGCTCCCAGCCCTCACCGGTTCTCACGGATTCATCGAGAGGGCCTGGCGCCGGATGCTCCGCAACATCTGGCTGCCGAGGGAATGGAGGAGCTCGACAGGGTCTACTGTATGGACGCTCTGGAGCGGTTAACAAGCCGACCCGAAACCGGGCCTCTCAGTGCTTCTACCAGTTTGAGGTGAGAACACAGGAGGATACCGGTTCCACACGTGAGGCTATAGAATCTAGCAATCATGTTGGGGTCGCCCAGCCCGCAGCTCTACAATCTGTCAGCGAGGTGCCACGAGCCACCGCCCAGGACGATGCAACACTTGCTGAGTGTGCCCGCAACCTGAAGGGGGGGGCAGGGCATACCCTGTGCTTGGTACGCTAGGGTAATGGCGTCCACTATCCAGTGAGCCATCCTCTGCTTGGAGGCGGCACTCCCCTTCTGCCGGCCTCTGTGACAAAGCGAGCTGGACTGAGGTCCTGAAGCTTTGTGTCCGGTCAACGTGAGCATCGGAGTGCTCGGACGGGACAAGCAACGTCAGGGCTGGGTCTGCCTCCTCCAGGGCAGCGCTTGAAGGTTCACCACCTGGTCTCTGAAGGGGGTAGTGGGAACCTTGGGCACGTAGCCGGGCCGTGGCCTCAGTGGTACCTGGGAATCCGCGAGCCCAAACTGTAGGCACCCGAATCGTCCGAAAAAGCCTGCAGGTCCCCTACCCTCTTGATGGAGGCCAATGCGAGCAGGAGCAATGTCTTCATAGATAAAAGAACTTTAGCACAACTGCTGGCAAGGGTTCAAGCGGAGCCTACTGCAGTGCTGTCAGCACTACAGACAGGTCCCAAGAGGGTACTGTTGGGAGCCGTGGAGGATTCAACCTCCTGGCTTCCCTCAGGAACCTGATAATCCGGCCATGCTTACCCACAGACCTCCCATCTATGAGGTCATGATTTGCAGCGATTGCAGCCATGTAGACTTTAAGGGTGGAGGAGACAGCCTTCGCTCCAACCCTTGCTGCAAGAAGATAAGCACGCACGACTGATAGGGCAATTCGGGGGTCTTCACCCTGAGAAGAACACCACTCGACGAACAGGCTCTACTTCAAGGCATAGGCCTGTCTCGTGGACGGCACTCTAGCCGAGAAGAAATGGTGTCGACTACCTCTTGAGGTAGGTCACCCAGAGCCTCCATCCCATCCAGGGACCAGACATGGAGTTTCCAGAGGTCTGGACGCGGGTGCCAAGGGGTGCCCCATCTCTGAGTCAGAAGATCCTTCCTCAGAGGGATCGGCCAAGGAGGGGCTGTCGCGAGGAGCACAAGTTCTGGGAACCAAGTCTTCACCAGTAGGGTGCTACTAGCAAGACCTGCTCCTAGTCCTCCTGACCTTGCACAGTGTCTGTGCAAGAAGGCTCACTGGGGAAATACATACTTGCAAAGGCCCCGCAGCCAGCTGTGTGCCAGTGGGCAATGGGAAGTCTCTGGAGAGGCAAACAGGTCTACCTGAGTGGCTCGAAGCGTTCCCAATCAGCTGAACCGCCCGGGGATGGAGTCTCCATTCTCCGGGTAGTGCAGCTCGCGACAGCTCGTCGGCTGCCTGGTTGCACACTCCTGGAATGTGAATGGCGAGAAGCGACCTCAGAACTTCCGACTCCATAGGAGGAGGAGGTGGTGGGCTAGTTGCGACATACGACGGGAGCGTAGACCACCTTGTTGGTTGATGTACGCAACTGTCGGTCAGTATGTTGTCTGTGCGGACTAGTACATGCTGGCCTCGAAGGCAGTTCTCGAGACTGCCTGAGGCGAGATGTACTGCCAGCAACTTTAGGCAGTTGATGTGCCATTGCAGTTGAGGGCCCGTCCAAACCCCTGACACTGCATGCCCGTTGTACGTGGCCCCTCAGCCGGTGGTGGAGGCATCCGTGAAACCACAGCATACCTGGAGACCTTCTCCAGGGGCACTCCGGCCCGAAGGAACGAGAGGTCTGACCACGGGGTGAAGGTTTGGCGGCAGGCGGTGTTATTTGAACCCGGTGAGTGCCACTTTGCCACGCCCACCTCGGGACTCGATCGTAGCCAATGTTGAAGCGGTCTCATATGGATTAGTCCCAGCGGCATCACTGTGGCGCGGCTGCCATATGCCCCAGGAGCCTCTGAAAATATTTCAGTGGGACCGCCATCCTGCTCTTGAACATATTGAAGCAGTTCAACACCGAATTGGCACGCTCCTCTGTGAGGTGTACCATCTGATCGATCGAATCCAGCTCCATCCCAAGAAAAGAGATCCTCTGCGTTGGACAGAGTTTGCTCTTCTCCTGGTTGACCTGAAACCCCAACTGGCTGAGGTGCTGTAGCACCAGATCCCTGTGTTCGCACAACTGAGCCGGGACTGAGCCAGTCATCCAGTTGGTTGAGAATGCGAACGCCTTACTCTCTCAGTGGAGCAAAGGGCTGCTTCCGCGACTTGCATGAAGCACGCGTGGCGACAGGGAGAGCCGAAGGGTAGGACTTGTACTGATATGCTCGACCTTGAACGCCAACCTCAGGAATGGCCTGTGGCATGGAAGAATCGACACATGAAAGCACGTGTCCTTCAGGTCGATCGCTGCAACCAATCCTGGGACGGACGCACTGAATAGGCGTTTCTGTGTCAACATCCTGAACAGGAGTGCTCGATTCAGGACTCACAGATCCAAGATTGGTCATAACCCACCGCCTTTCTTGGGCACTATGAAGTATGGGCTGTAAGCCCCGACCTCATATCGGCTGGAGGAAGCGGCTTTATCGTTGCCTTCACTAGAAGGACAGCAATCTCCGCCCACAAGACAGGGCACACGATTGTTCACTGACATATAGCGGATCCCACTGAACTTGGGGGCGCCGGATGAACTGAATCATATAGCCAAGTCGGAAGGGTTCTCGCAGGAGCCACCGGGATAGCCTGGGAAGATTCAACCAGGCATCCAGAGACCGAACTAGCGGCTCGAGCGGAACCACCGGCGTGCAGGCGATGGGGCAGCGAGGGGAGTGCAGGACCCGGCTCGGGCGTCTCGTGGCGGTCAAGCGGGGTCTGAGTGTGTGCAACTCTTACCTGCATCCCCGCAGAAGTGAGGCGGGTAGGCTGTTGGTTCGTCCTCCCAGTCTTCCCACTGCTGCATATTAGCCCAAGGAGGCGTGAGTGGCGCGGAACTGGCCCGCTCAACTCCTCGCTCTCCTGGGGACCCAGAGACAGAGAAACCGCCCTTGTCGAGGTTTTAGGTAGCGGCAACATTCTCTGCCCGGCAGAGCAGCTCCCTCCATCCCCGGATCTGAGGGCCTCTTGCACCTGCGCTTTCCTCCAGGTTTGGCAGGAGCCTGGACAGGCTGGGTGGCTGCCCTGCTGCCAGCTCCACGGTGCTGCCTAGATGGGGGCTGCTGCGTTGACTGCACGGGAGCGGTGGCGGCAGCAGGGGGCACCCTCGGCGACGAGCTGGCTGAGGTGGGCCGTCGGCGGCTGGGTGAAGGCAGCAGCTGCACGCCGAGGCAGGATGTTTCTTACCTCAGTCTGCTTCTGGGCAGCGGAGAACTGCTGGGCAAAGTTCTCCACTGCGTCGCGAAAGTGGCGGTCTGGGACATGGGGCATTCAAGGGCGTGTCTTGTCTACCTCGCGCATGTCGACCAGACACAGCCACAGATGGCGTTCTGGACCACCGTAGTGGCCATCGACAACCCAGAGACGCGTTGTGACCTTCGTCGCTCGTGGCGCGAGGTCCATCACGATACAGAGTTCTTTCAGAACTTCCAGGTCATGACCACCCCTGTGCAGATCCTTCAGTGCCTTGGCCTGATGAACCTGCAACAACGCCAAAGCGTGTACTGCAGGCGCAGCTTGTCCACAGGCCGCACAAGGCACTGCCGTTCAGAGCCGACGCAGTACCTGCAGGCCCGGAGAGGCACAGGATCACCGCACTAAGCGGAAAGCGGCATTGGGACACAGCTGCATCCCAACTGGACCGCTCCACTGGGGGGGCGATCACCGTAACTCCCTGGCTGTGCCACTGTCAAGGGTGGTGAAGGAGGAGGAGCCACTGGGGCAGTTTCTGGCAGTGAAAGGTGCTTTCCACATCCCAGTAAGCTCCTCATGCACTTCCGGGAAGAAAGGTACCAGGGTGGGGCCCTGAGAACCAGCGCAAGCCACCCTTAAATACCAATCGTCCAGCCTCGAGAGCCCGGGAAGCAGTGGAGGTTTCCACTTGATCCGATCACCTCGACGGCCTGGGCAAGCATAGCCACCATTTCTAGATCTGTATCCAGTACATTCAACGCCTGGTAGACGCCAGAGCAACCGGATCTTCACTTCCAGAAATGTCTGGCTCACCTTCGATGCAGCGATTGACTTCTGATCATCAGGGAGCCCAAGAGGGTACAGCTGATACCCCACGTGAGGGTCCAGACTGCCCCTTTGCAGCTCCACTGGTTGCAGAGTTTAAGCTTTGTGTCACAACGAAATGGAGCCCACCTGTCTGCAGCCAGAATGAGAACCAAGTCGAGCAAACACAAGCTCCGCCTCCTTTTTCAAGGCGACAGAGCCCCGCCCATCACTCCGAGATGACCATCTCCCGCGAGGAAATGATTCATCCACAACCGCCACCTCAGCGTGCTAAGCCCAGGCACACGAGGCAGCGATTGTGACCATCACCTAACACCAGGTAACAACCGCATCCAGAAACACGCGGGTGTCGTAGTCTGAAGCAAGACCCACGCTGTCTTCCAAGACGCGCGTCGAGTTTGCCAGGCGTGCGTCGTCTTTAAAAAGCGCACCGCGAATGCTCTTTTAGTGCTGCGGCAACAGGGGATAGCCGTTTTGCACACAAACAGGGGTAGTGCAGCCTGATTGTGGCAATCCACTCGGCGCAGGAAAACGACCTCCGCTGAAACGCCGTACTCAACACTCGTAGATCGTCTTTGGAGCGGAACAGTCACGCTCGGCTCCGGCGAAAAGCTGAATATGCGCTGCACCGCTGCTTATTTATACACGCGCTGTGATCAGCGGCAGCTGGATGCGATTAAGCGCATGCCAATCTTCAATTGGCTTGTTTAGATACACTCGAAGTAGATTGGTCTCTCGGCGAGATCCCAATTGCGTCGGTCATCCGGCGTGACTCGGAGTGACCGACTGAAAGGGAACAACAGTTTGAACTTTCAACCAATTAAGGCCATCTTTGCCAAGGCCAAAGATCTAGTGTTTTTTGTCTATGATGAAGATGTATAGAACACATGTAAGAGTGTCTGAAACCCACATGGTGGTTGTTTTTCCAGCTCCGTTGTGTCCTAAAAACGAGGTGATGTGATCCTGGTAGAAGTCCAGACTGAGTCCATCCACAGCCAGTTTATTTCCGTCTTATAGACCTTCACCAGGTTTCTGATACAAACTCCAGGCTTCATTCCAGATGGAGGTTTTCCAGATAACCTACAGAAAACATATTAATTCGGCTGGATGGATATGTGTGTGCGTGCGTGTGTGTGTATGTGTGTGTGTGTGTGTGTGTGTGTTCGCACGCTCTGATTCTCCAGCTCAGAGGGCCAGGTCTGGATGGGCATCGGATCTGACTGGAGTGCCGCACCAGTGCGAGGAAGTGAAGGGAAAATACCAGGGCTTGGGATGCCATACTGACCTGAAGAAAGACACAGAACAAGTGTTTAAGCAAGTCCTGCTTTATCTGCATAAACAGTTCAAACACGTAAAGCAACACAGTTGAGATCAAAAGTTTATAGGATCATACAAAATGCATGTTATTTCTTATTTAGTACCGATCTGAATAATATATTTCACCTAAAACTTGTTTACATACAGTGAAAAGAACAACTGAATTTATAAAAAATTCAAAAGTTGATTCTTAATACTATGTTGTAACCGTGAATGATCCACAGCTGTGTTTTTCTGTTTAGTGATAGTTGTTTGTCTTAAACATGTGAAATTGTTTGCTGTTATCTGAAAAAATCCCTTCAGGTTTCACAAGTTATTTGTTTTTGTGTATTTGAACTCTTTCCAGCTATGCCTGTATGATTTTGAGATTCATCTTTTCACACTCAGGGACTCATATGCAACTATTACAGAAGGATCAGATGCTCCAGAAGAAGAAACCTCATTAAGGACCGAGGGGGGGTGAAAACTTTTGAACAGAATGAAGATGTGTCCATTTTTCGAAGTTTTCGTAAATATCTTTTTTTCATTTAGTACTGCCTTTCACAGGCTACAGAAGATTGTTAAATTTCCCCTGATCTTTTTCCTGCAGAGCATCCGTGAGCGTCAGAATCTTCTGAAATAGATTTGCAGACATAAATGCGTTCTTGCGGACAGTATATAAAATTGTTTGATCTTCATATCTCTTTCATATCTTATTGAGGTCAGTACTAAATAAACAATAGCATGCATTTTGTATGATCCCTCTTATTTGGGCAAAATAAGATTTTGCAGATTCTGAAAGAGGGATGAAAACTTTTGACCTCAACTGTATATACTGAATAATAAATCCCATCCATCTGATGACTTATTTTGTCACAGAATATCACTATATTATCATCCAACGTAGCGTCAAGGCATATTAAGAATATTAAAATAATTAATCACGGTTTTATGTAAAGCCGCTTTGAAACAATGTGCACTAAAAAGTGCTATAAAAATGCATTTGACTCTATAAAATGTGGCGACTTTTCTGACTTCATTTAAATGTAATGTCAGTCAAGGTTTTAATACAATTTTTTTTTCGGGACTTGAAAATCAAAACCATTTCACACCAGGGAAAAGGTAAAAAGACGTTGTATGTAAATCAGCTGCTGACAAGAGTGTTTAATGTACAGATGTACTGTATCTGTGAAGCACCTTTTTATTACAGCAGCTTTGACTCCTCTATTATTATCATTATAATATACTCCTCTATCACACTTTCCCATTAACACTGCATTACAGTATGCCACTTTATCAGATGGATGGTATCTGGAATTAAACCACGGAATTTGCGTCTCTGGTGTCACTTCAAGTCTTTAAAAAGAGCCAGACTATTTCTACACGCCACTGCTCAGGCGTCAGGAGTCGAAAATATTTGATTCAATGCTTAGAAAGTCTCTTCTGCTCACCAAGGCCGCATTTGTTTGAGCATAAATACAGTAATATTGTGGCGTATTATTCAACTGTTTTCTACGTGATTATCTGTTAAAATGCAATTCACTTCTGTTGAATTTTCAGCTTTCATTACTCCAGTCTTTACGGTCACATGACCCTTCGTGACTTTTTGTCGCCGCTTAAGAAACATTTCTGATTTTTAATGCAATGCTTTGTGTAAAATGTGATACGTAAGAATTTAGCGGGAAAAACGTTGATCTCAACTATTTTTATTAATAAATAATTTTCTCTTAAAATAAATTTCTGAAGACTGGAGTAAGTCAGGTCTGCATCATATGAATACACTGCATATTAAAATCCATAATCACAGAGAAGTATTGTTTCATTTCTGATAGCATTGCTCCTAATCTTTGGTATGTCTGTATGTTGTATGTACCGGGGTGAAGCGTTCTCGATGTACCAGGTCAGGATCCAGTAAATGAACGCGTCGAACAGCATCATGAAGATGGAGGCGATGAAGGAGTAGCGGTCGTTTTCCTGCGGACTGACCGGATGTTGCTCCACTGAATGCCGATGCCCTGCTCTTCATATCGGGAGAAATTCTCACATCCGTATCCGAAGGCCACACACGACAGCAGGCTCTGGTGGGACGGACACACACGCTCACACACACGCCTGATCCACGCCGTTCATATAAATGTTCATTTTTCCCTCCCGTGTGCGTTTTAGCTCAAGTATGAATACGAGATCAAAACAACAGCATTGTGCTTTGCAATTTTAAAGTAAACAGTGTGTGTGTGTGTGTGTGTGTGTGTGTGTGTGGGCAGGACGCTACGGCTCACATTAATGGGCCTGCAGGCTCATTCATCTGGACTAGACAGCGGCGCCTGAATGCCAAGATGCACACACACACACACACTTTCTCAGATAAGAGGAAGACATCCACACACTGCTGAATAGAGCGAATCTCTTCGCGTGAGATAAAGGTCACTCTGATTGGTCACAATGACGGAAGTGCGGCTGTAAGTCATTTAGTTGGTCTTTCTCTTTCTCAAAGGGCAAAAGTGCCCGTCCATCGCTCTTCTCTTCAGGTGTGGGTCACTGCTATCGCTCTCTCTCGCACTAATGTACATCCTCTCTGGAGATGAATGGAGGAGCTCCTCCAGAGGAGATCTGAATCTCATGCTGAGGATTTGTGATTTAAGAAGAGCTGAGCGCTTCATTCAGGCTGCGTGAGCCAGCCATGCATTACATGAACACACAGGTCAAGTAACACGTTCTCTACTCTCCTCGCTTCTCCTCGCTTCTATCTCTGTGCGTTCTTGTTAAAGAAGCACATGTTTTTCTTCTCTTTTGTTTCAGGGCTTTACTGTACCGTTTAAACTCTTTCTACTTTGCTATTGTTTTAATTTCTTTCTTTCTTGCTGATATACATATATCTGAATATCACGTTTTTATTGCTATTAAATGAAAATGCATTGTATTGTATTACGTTTAACTTAATATTAAAAGAAATTGCATGAACCTTAATAGTGTTTCGACCCACTTAAGTAGGACTTAAGTACATCTTTATATGTAACTTCATAATTACTTCTATTTTCATAGGAACATATGGTTCAAATACTTCTCAATGCACTCACAAGCATTTATTTATTTGTTATAAAATGTGTAAAATCTGAAATTTCTCTTTTTTGCTTTTGTTATTTTTGTTTGCAAAAACTTACTTTAATGTACTTTAAAATGCATATATTTATAAGTGTGAACTGAATGTAGTGTTTCATGTTTAATGAAATGTGAAAAGTGAAGATGCATTATAATTTAAATTTACCTTTAAATGCAGCTTTAGAGCGGACTGTCCCTTTTAAGTAGGACTTGAGCACTTTATATGTACTTTATATGTCATTTCATTGTAATTTCATGTTTTACGTGCACTGTTTGTGATATACAGCTAATGTGTTGTTAAATATTTGCCATTAAACATTAGCAATGATGAAATTGGATATTATTGCATTTAAAATATATTACCTGTAATACTAAATAACCCACTATAGTTAAAATGATCCTTTTAGTCAAATGTCAAGACATCAAAATAAGTATTCTTTAAAGCCTGAAAAAAGACTGAATTACATTTTAAAACATAGCTTAAAAAAAAAAAAAAAAAACTTTTTAAAAGTGTACTTAAGTGCATTTAAAACATAGTCATGAAAGCATCTCCCTCACTTAAGTGGCCCTTTTATCTTATTAACATTATATATATATATATATATATATATATATATATATATATATATATATATATATATATATATATATATATATATATATATATATATATATATATATATATATATATATATATATATATATATATATATATATATAATTTTTATTTTATTTTATTTTGTAAGAATAAAGAACGCCACAAGCACACATTCAACACAACGCAGCACACATTCGGATGCACTTTCAGCATCTGATGATTAGTTGTATCAGGACACGAGCCCTCCGGGTTACTGCAGAGATGTGTTGAATGGATCTCACCGTGGCGATCTTGGCGCCGAAGCCCAGGACGTCCCTCCAGGCGTAGCAAAGCACATGAGGCAGGTAGAGCAGGAAGTAGATGAGGGCCCCACAGGCGGCTGCCAGATTCGCCGAGAGAAAAACACACTGATGAAAAAGCACTGCATGACAGTGGCCACGCAGAAGACCAGGAGGAAGACAAAGATCACAGAGGGATCGCTGTATCGCAGAACCTTTCCATACTGAGAGAAAGAGAGAGAAAAATGATGGGGAAAACATTGTAATTGTCAAACAGTTGCTGAGAAGAACGATGGATTTGTCAACAGAGCGTGAAGACATTAAGCCGTAACTGCGTGAAAGCTTTTCAGGGCCTTTAATGAACGCTGCATTTGAGTTTCCATGGATGCATTAATAATGCAACCTGATAATTACAAAGCACAACAACACATTTAAAATCCGCTCGTTTGAGAGAACAGATTACATCTGTCGAGAGCAGCGATAGAGAGAGAGAGAGCGCTGATTAAAAGACAGACCTGTGATTGAATAAGTGGTGGGCTTCGTGGCTCTGGTGGGCTGAGCTACATAAATCATGTGTTCACTCGAGCTCATCTGTCATGTTCTTGAACCTGCCGGCCCCACACAGAGTCACGCCGCCTGACCAAAACCGTCCATTCACAAACACTGAGCCATCTGATCCAACACTCCAGAGCAGTGCTTCCGTTTAAGATGATTTTATTTAATAAATTAAATGATTGCTAGCATTGATTTCATGATAAAGTGCTTCAGTAACGTAACTGTAACAGTAGTTTTTATTGGTGAACATACAAGAGCAAATGAGTATTTGAGGTTTGGTAGCACTTGGATTGAATTGGTGGGAGACCAAATGGCTAAAAAGACATGAAACCTATAATGCTTTGATAACTTTTTGCCGTGAACTGGAATTTTATTTACCTACACTGAAGAAATGGCAACATCTAAATTGACTTTTTCACATCAAACTTATCGCTTAGCATCAACGAATCAATCCAAGTACTATAATTTATGTACGTTCAGTTTTATAGGATAAATAATTTAGCAGTAGCTATTTATTATGGACACCAGTTTTTTTTTTTTTTTTTTCAGATTATATTATGCTTCATGTTTACATTCCTACCATGTCCTTTTATGATTGAAAAACTTGCACAAACAATGAGTAAGCAGCATTAAACAGTCTGTATTACAGTTTGATTATTATGCCTGATAAGGCTATTATGATATTTAGATGTAGGTTTAATAAGCTGTTGGTGTACAGTTTTATTTTTATTTCATTTTCATGTTGTTTCACGCTCATCAAGTTGGTCTAGCTGCAACAACATCCAGTTTTACCAGTTTGATCAACTAACGGATCATTATTGTATAATAAAACCAGTTAAAACTGGAGTCTAATCTGGGATCTTATCAGCAGTACACCACTACTACAAAGCTGAGGAAGCTTTCTGATCCAGTGAACTCCAGATCAGATCTTGGATCCAATGTACCACAGTGTTTATGAATGCCAGTGAATCAGCGTTAATCACCTTCAGAATGATAGTGAGGAGCGGCGCTGACAGCAAGGGGCAAGGTGCTGCTGATGGCCCAACTCAGCCAGTAGGTTGAGCTCTTCAATCCCATCATCCTCACAGTCTCCTTCAGGCGCGCCTCCTTCTCCTGAACCACACCTTTGACTATCAACGCAACTGAGTAGATCCATGCTAAAGTCATGTATAAAGGCAGGGACCGTGTCAGAGATCGCAGAAACCTGCACATGCACACACAGATCGTGAAAACTTACTTGCACACTTCATTCAAATAATTATTTCACAAACAACACACACACACACATATATATATATATATATATATATATATATATATATATATATATATATATATATATATATATATATATATACACAGACCATTGCAACCAAGCAGTATTCTTCCCAAAACAGCAAGCTTTCTATAAATCATTTAGCATGGACACCACTGAAAATAGGCTCACTAAAGCCCTGTGGTGGTTAGAGACGCTTCCAGATCATATGTCATAGTTTGACTTGATCTGTCAACTGCCTTTGTACAGTAAATCACTAGATTCTCCTATTCATTGGACATCACAGGAACTACACCCCTGGCTTGAGATCTACATCACTTGTAGATCCTTCAGGAGTATCTTGAAGGGAAAGAGTGTCACAGACACATCAACCGACCACTGGGGTACCACAGGGTTCGATACCTGGCTCGCTTCTCTTCTCAATTTACACAACATCTCTGGAGACTATCATTCTAGCGCATGTATTTTTATTATTTTTTTACCACTGTGACTTCTCGTTTCAACCTGACAGCCCCACAGCAGGTGCACAGATCTTGACTTGCCTAGTAGGCATGTCAACACCGTCTTACCTACACTCATATTTATAAGTTTACGCTCTCTCCAGAAGTCTGCTGTCAGTGAGTGAGAGGCGCCTCATAGTACAAACATAAGATCACTTTTCTGAACTTTCATTGTCACTGTACCTCAATGGAATTCTCCATCCAAACAAAGTCTTCAAGATACATCATATAACAAATCTTGCATGGTTGCACATGTCATCTTAAAATAATGACTCGGTGGGCACAATTGTAACAGCATGCATTGTGTCATTTTAAGTTAGAGATAATATCCTTCCCAATCGCCTGGTAAATCTATGTGTGGTCCTGAAATGATGGGCATGGAGATGGATATTACTCTATCAGCTCATCTACTTTGGCTTTTAACCAATAAAACTGTATAAAATGGTCAATGCATCTAAACAGGGAAGCACAAAGTAACGCATTTAGCCAAAGTGTTTGATAAATACCCAGTAATGCAATTAACTAAGTCCCCCATCAATTTACACCATGCAGCAAAATTTTTAAATTAGGCACTAATCTGATGATTTTCTGCACATCCTATCCTTTTTCACCATGGAAACGAAGAGACGATGAAAGAGTTTCAGAAAGTAACAAGCCGAGAAAGCTGAATAATCACACTTCTGATTATAAGGACCCCTATAATAGGTCTGTAACAGGCCAGCTGTCATTTTCGTCTTCCTGAGCTTAGAGAAGCACGTAATTTACCTGTTTTACAAGAATAATCAATACACAACTGCAGGGTAAAGCTTCTTTCATCACTGGTTTGTGTTTATAACATTAGCACACTTCTTATCTTTTCCGTATTGTGCTTTCCATAATATAATATACATAAAAAAGAATTTGCATTTGGTCAAAACTGATTGGTTCATACTTATTCCTGGCACAAATGCACAGATGGTTTCCAGGAACCTTGAAATTCAAGCCAATGCAAATTCAATATATCGAAGCTGGTAATAAAATGACAAAAATATTGTGTATTCCCATTAGAATGAAACCAAACTATGATGACTGTTATTTCCCAGATAAACATGTATACACTAAACATTTAATCCAGTTTCACGGCATCAGGGCAACAGAGTTCAACAAACATGTTAGCAACATGCTTAAAAAAGGTTTTAGAGAGTGGTTTAAGCTGGTCGGACCAGTTTAGGACCAGCACATGACCAGCTAAGGACCACTTTAAACCAGCTCGAACCAGCATTCCAGCTTCAAAATATATCTTACCAACAAAAATGTTACCATCAAGCTAATTTAATTTGACATATTACTATTTGCTAGTAGTGTGCCTAACACACTATAACCATGCTAGCACTGTGTTAAAAATACGCTAGCAGCAAGCTAAACATATTAAGTAGTAAATATACTAGCAACATATTAACAACATACTAAACATGTTAGTAACATTCGAGTTAATAATGTGGTATGTTAAAAAAAACATGCTAGAACAATGTGCTAGAAACTATTTGTGATGTCAGTATGGTAACAACTTCCAAATTCAGGTTAAAAACTTGACATGTAAAAACAAGAAGTATGTGCTGTAAGAAAACATGCTACCATTGTGTAAAAATGTGCTAGCAACACGTTAAGCATGCTAGAAATATTAGCAGTTTACATTATACTAAACATTAGAAATATGTTAGCAGCGTGTCAATTCAGGTTAATAACTTAGTAAACATGTTAAAACATGCTAGAACAAAGTGTTAACAATGTGCTAAATGCGCTAGAAACATAATAGCACCATTCGAATGGTATCAGCATGGAACTTATTAGCATGTTAAACCAGTGATAAACTAGCTTAAACTAGCAACCCATCTTCAAAAAATGTGCTGTTTTTCTCAACTTGGTAAAATATGTTAAAACATGCTAGACTTCATGCTAACAATGTGCAAACAGTGTGCTAAATGCGCTAGAAACACCATGCTAATTCGTGGATTTGGCATGCTACCACGTTAGCAACTTATTGTAACGTTAGCAACATGCTAAAACGTGCTAGCAACCAGCTAAACATGACATATTAATACAAATACGTTAGCAGCATGTTAGTTGTATGGATTGCGATCATGCGATGACGATGGAGATGAAATATTAGAGAGATGACAGAAGTGTCTCTGACAGAAACTGAAAGCTCATTCTGGAGCAGTTCAGGTCTGTGAGGCAAGAGAGCTGACAAAAGATGATTTTCCCAGCACTACACACTGTGTTCTCACTTTGAGAGCCGAGGCGAACAGACAGAGAGAATGAAATAAATGAACTGACACGAGTAACGACATGACTGAGCAGTTTAGTTTAGAAAGAGACCCAAAGCGCCTGTGGCAGTCTGAAGCTGTGCTGATGCTGCTGGAACGTCCTCAGAGCACAAGCGCTGTCAGACGTGTGATGCTGCTTTAAAACAAGTTCAGACATTCACGCAATATTTAATTCATATTAATATTTTAAGAGAAACAGACTCCAGATCTTGGCGGCTATTGCAACTCAATGGAAATGGGTTTAGCGTGTGACAGCCGACGTGAAAGCACTGGAAGCGTGAAACAGGCTAATCCTTAAAGCGAGAGAACAAACACTTTATCTCCATGCAGATAAACAAGAAACACTCTGGAAACCGCAAAAAACAAAAGCTTTTTAAAAAGCGACGGAGAGAGGCAGCGAGCGAAACGGAGGAGGTCGGCTCTGAATCATCAACGATTTGATACTGTGCATAGCAAATTAGCATAATAACCCAATTTGGAGGAATCAAAGATCAACCCGTTTCTGCTTGATCTGCTTCAATTTTGGAGTAATCGTTTCCCTATAATTATTTCCACTGTGATCACGAGCATCAAAACCACAAAGCACTTTGACTTTATGAATGTGCAACCTCTCAACACAAGTACCTTGCTTTCCTCTCTGCTAAATGGATTATTGTGCCTTTTAACTTTACATTTGGGCTCCTCTAACTATTTTTCATAATGACTTTAATTGCACTGTAGGTTGGCTTTGTCATTTCTCAAGGTTTGCTTTCAAAAGGGTGCAAACAAACCGGAATGAAAAACATAGCATTTAAGCCTGTCATAAATATAGCAGTAGCATTTCTGCTGAATTTAAAGAAGTTCCAGCCGAATTTGACTTGTCAAATAAATCTGTATGGTCAGATTTGCATTTTGATTTCATGTTGACCTAAAAAAAAATATGAGCTATATGTTCTCAAAATGCTTTGTGATTATATTATATGTTTTGGATTTGTGATTTGTTCGATTGTTCAGTTTAATTTCTTCAGGGTTGCAAACTCATCAAATTAACTGACACAATTATTTAACTTTTTTTATTATTATTATTATTATTATTTTTTAATGAACAAACCCATTCAATATGACAATATTGAATAATAATAATAAGAAGACTAATTCATATTATTTATGTTAAATGTAAAATAAATGGAAATTAATGAATTATAAAAATATAACAAATGAATAAAGAACTACTATGATAATTCTATGACGCTAAATACATGGCGAGTTTGCATCCCTGCCTTTTAGTATGATTATGTGGTTCTGATTTCTATTTATATATATATACTGTATATTTATTTTGGCTCCACTAACCTTCACCATCACCGAGATTAAAGCACAGGGAATGGTCAGCAGAACCATGTTCTCTATAAACCAGCAGAACCACATGGAAGAGTTTGAACCCGACAACCCTCAGAACCTCCTTCAGACGGTGCTCCTTCTCCAGAACCAGGCCTTTAATGGTCTGACAGGCCGTGTAGATGAGCGCCAGCACCAGGAACATGGGCAGCATGGTGCCGATGGGCCGAAAGCGAAGCTGCGGGAAGCGACCAGAGACCAGACCAAATCCAGGTAACTATTTAAATGTGTGGCTAAACCAGTTTCATTTTAGTACGACTGAATAGAGTTTTATTAGTTATACATATTTTCACATTTGCTTTTAGATAAAGCTTGATTTTGTGGTTTTGTCAAAGCCAGATGGCGCTTATTAACGACGCTATTTTAACGACGGATAAATTGTCAGGGTTGCACCTATATTCTCAATAAGTAATGGGTGTTTTTTGGGCGTAACGTGCAACACACCAATCAGAGTCTCGTCTCCGTTCCTTTAAGAGCGTGTTGAGGATCGTTATTTGTGATGGAATTTAAGCGCGTGCAGTCAATGCAATACTGTTATTCTACACTGTAGTCCTTTGGCATGTGTGCCGCTGCTCATCAATGTTCTACTAGCACGCTTTAAAAACAACTGTGCCATTGACTTTAGACTTTAGACCAGGTTCAAGCTGGTCTATGGAGCAGTCTATTTTCAGTTTAGACCAGCAATTGCGTCGGACCGAAACTAGCAAACACACTTTCAATCCTCCAAACCAAATGAAAACGAGAAAACGACGAAGCAGCAGTAATGGTATCTCTAAACGTAGCAGCTGAATGTTATTTTAGTTCAATGTTTTAAGGTTTTAGTTGATTTAGTTCTAGATATTTTAGCACTTCAAACCACAATTGCATTGTAAGTAATGATAACACACCTGTGGCGATTAGCGTAGCAAGGATCTGATGGCGTTGTGAATGAATCTGTGCTAGAAGATCTTTACGCCACACACACAGCTCAGCGTCGGTATGATTCATCATCCGATGCTGCTTTGATAATACAGTAAGCCAGTATTAAAGTACTCTCATAAGGCCAGGAAAATGTCATGTCAATATCGGAGCAGAAGGTTCGGGAAACAAAGTGCTGTCTGCGCTCAATTAGCTAGCAACTCAAATATATCATGTGCTCTCAAAATATGACAAGCTATAGATTTCTCATATCACTTCTGCTTACCTTTCATAAATACAGTCAGGAGAGATGCCACAATACAATTAGAGCTGACAGCAGAAACAGCCGAGGGATGATGATAACAAACTCGTTAAAATGCATTAATTCGCCATCAACTCTCACTGAAAACTCACGCAGCTGCCAGTCCTGGCCTAAACCACTAAATACAGTGGCATTAACACATTTCAGGTTATAAAAGAGAGAGGCCGGAAAACACTAAGAATGAATAGCGTTTTAAACATGCGCAAGTAATTTAGCGCTGAATGCCTCATTTTACTGTACAGACTAATCTGGGGGTTTATTTTCTTACACATAATGGAAGTCAATAAAAATACCAAAACATTTAACTTTAAATGATCATCTTTTGTGTTTTAAGAGAAAGCTCTAGATAAATAACGCCAGTTGGTCGGTCATGCATGAATTATCCCTTAACAGTTTTGGCCTTTCCGCATTTTTGACATCAAACGCGACGAGCGAGTTTCATGATTTTTAATGGTTTATGCGTCAGCCAATCAACTGCCATTGAGTCGAATGGCAATGCTAACGGATCGCTGTCTCTCGATACTATTAAAGCTTGAGTCACAGTCATTCACTTTTAACAAAGAGCACTCTCTGTTCTGCTTTTCTTATATATCATTTAGAAATAATGGAACATGTAATATGGATTTGTGGCAGCAGATAAGCGGTTTTTATCCAGTCAGGCCAGAATCGTCTGGAGGACTTACTGAGGCATTTACAACATGAAACTCTTCTGCCCCTTGCATTTAAAATTCAGATTTAGGCTTTTTGTGTGGTGAAAAATGACTCAACACACACACACACACACACACACACAATCTGAAAAGCAAATTAGCATTCTCCCCATTCTCTCTGTTCTTC
>NC_056705.1:40303950-40333950 GCF_018831695.1 Puntigrus tetrazona | reverse complement strand
GAATTCTGGGAAATATAACATATATAATGTTCAATCAACCAAACAATCGATCTCAAGCCAACTTTTAAAACTCTAAACTCTACACTTCTGGTAATTTCAGTGTGTCAAAATAGCTTTTTGGCTCCGAAATACAGCTGAAATAAACAGCTAGGGTTAAAGTGTAAATATTAGGTGAAACACTATTTTTAGTTTATGCTACGACTTGGCCACACCCCCCTAAAACAGCTCGATTAAACACGCCCCCACTTCTCTACATCACAGAGTGGGTTTATAACTCCGCCCACATGTTTACCCAAAGAAGGGAGGCGGGGCTATTATTGTGTCGCTGCAGGCGCCATGTTCTGGAGACGCTTTGTTTCGTTGTGAAAGTCAAACTACTTTCTATTCTAACTTCAATTCTAACTCTGCTGCTTCTGAATCACAATCTTTAAGCAATTTATGTTTTCTTATCAAAAGAATCTGCTACTCAGTACTTGCTTTTCAAATGCAATGTGGAGTAATGCTCGTCGTTTCCCCCGATCACGAACGCAAACATGGCGTTTCGTTTACATGCTGTAACATTTCCGTCACACGCTTGAGACATTCAGCCAATCGCAACGCACTGCAGAGCTGGCCACTAAAGCTGAGTTAATTATTCATTTTATAAGCCGACGTGTTTTTCTTTTAAACCTCTGGAGGAAGCGAACAGAGATGAGCTCTGAAGACGCACCGTGAGGATCTGTGTGATCTGCTGTGCTGCGCTGCTGACGGCTCTGAAGACGTTACGCCAGTCGTAGGAGGGCATCCCCGCCGGACGCTGCGACTCAGGCCCGTTAAACAGGAAGTTAGTGATGAGCGCAGAGGACAGAGCGGTGTCTCCCAGCTGCTGGTCCAGAACGGCTGAAAACACTGGGTTCTTCAGAAGAGCCTGAGAACACAGAACACATTCACAGGGTAATCATCAAACACCCACGGCTAGCGCTATCATAAAAACCAACACTACATTAGCTCATAGCAGTCCCAAGGAAATTTCATGACTCTTGATTTATGAAAAATTGATTCTTAAAAAAAAAAAAAAAAAAAAAAAAAATATATATATATATATATATATATATATATATATATATATATATATATATATATATATATTTTTTTTTTTTATTTTAATTTTTTTGGCAAAATTAAATGTTTGTTAATTAGTAAAATTACTCAAACAAATAAGCAAAACTACTAAAATGATACTAAATACTAATAAAAAATGACTAAAATATAACTAAATATCAACAAGCTAAAATTGAACTGAAAAAACAAAACAAAAAAACCTTCCTATGCGTACTATATTAAGCCAGGAGACTTGTTATAGCACTTGCATATCATTGTTCTTTTGTTCATTTTGATTGCTTCTGTTGTCTTCACGTGTAAGGCGCTTTGAATTAAAGCATCCAATAAACGAACAATGTACTGAAAAGAATAAAAGCTCGTTTAAAATAGTATAATTTATTATAACGTTACGCAACGTTACACAGAGACAGCCACTGTTTAACATTACCACGCATGCCCCGAGAAGAAGACACACTAGTGTTCAACGGTAGCTGTCCGTCAGTCAGACCTGCCTCTGAACAGAAACACTCGCACTAATGCATTTTCAGTTTGCAATGGTATTTTTCACATCCCTGTGCTGAACGCATGACAAGCACATCCTGCAGACTCATATCGTATTCCCATCAGAACCAGGCAATTACTCTGTGTACCATCCTCTCTTTTCTCTCTCTCTCTCTCTCTCTCTCTCTGTCTCTCTCTCTCTCTCTCTCTCTCTCTCTCTCTGTCTCTCTGTCTCTCTCTCTCTCTCTCTCTGTCTCTCTCTCTCTCTCTCTCTCTCTCTCGATCTCTCTCGATCTCTCTAAGCTAGGTGGCACTGTTGCTCTTCAGAGTCTTCTGGAAACAAGCTCGGCCGCGCAAAAGCCTCTTTGTCTCTGTGTTTTTCTCACACACAGACACACTCGCACGTTTGTGTCATAAATTGCTGTTCCGCCCCTCTCCTTTATCATTCCTTGTCCTAACCTGCAAGGATAAAAGCATGTCACTCTGCACAGGGGTTCACAACACACACGGAAACACACGTGCAAACACACAAGCAGCGTGCATTCAATGCATGAAGATGCAAATGCTAACGCCGAGAGATAAACATGAATATATAACACCCACACACACGCACAAAAACAAACCGCATACATATTAAAAAATGCAAACGTGAACATAAATGCACACAAAAATACAAGCTCATAAATGCATGCACACAAACACACAAATATAAAAATACACAACATGCATACACACAGAAACCAAACATGTATTCAGACAAACGCACACGTTTGTTGAAACTCGCAATTCATATGTAAATCTTTGAATGGCTTTAGTGCACTTGCAGATTCTATTGAAAGCACGCGTGTGTGTGTGTGTGTGTGTGTGTGTGTGTGTGTGTGTGTGTGTGTGTGACCGTGTTGAATGTGCCCATAGTAACATATTCCCTCCTGTATGTCATTGTGCTGAAGCAGCTAACAGGACGGCGAAATCACGATTATCAGAGTCTTATTGCTGATCATTATATCTGTATTCAAACTCTCTGAATCTGTTTGGCACATCACTGCAAAAACGCTGGAGGAAGCCTCGCAGGAACTCAACAAACTGGTGCTCGTTCTTGTCTGCAGTGCCACGTTTAGACAGAAAGACAGAGATGTGCGTGACGATGCCAAGATACGCAGACAGATACATAGACGGAAAAATGTACAATAGATGCATAGAGAGACGGAGAGGGAGGGAGAGACAGTAATATATAGACACAAATACAGACCGACAGACAAAAGTTGTACAATAGGCAGATACCAAGAGTAATACAGACAGAAATACGAACGTGCAGCAGACATATATAGGAAGTGCTCTCACCATTCGCTGGTGCTTTCAGGTCGAACTCTCTCACGATTGTAAATCTGATCTAAAACTGCCCTCATGTTTTGCAGCAATTGTGAATAAATGTTGTCATCTTTACAGAACAAGAGTTTAGAAAGCAACAAATCTGCAGCGATAGTGTTAAAGTGAATGGCACATAACAGGCACGAGACCAGTATAAACATGTATGTGTGTGTATATATAGTAAAAATAAATTTGCGTCACATGACTTAATATGCATTGTTTTCAAAGACCTTCATTTTCACAGTCTACATTACAACAAGAGATTCATCCACTTTGAAGAGTGTTTGAAAAAAGGTCAATTTTTCTTAACAAAAACACCATCTCGGTGTGGGTGGAAGGGCAAAAAGAAGCATCGAGCATACATACATACATACATACAGACAGACATACGGAAGGGATATATATATATATATATATATATATATATATATATATATATATATATATATATATATAGACAGTAAGAAGTAGGCAGATTTATAGAAAGAAATACAGACAGATGATACGCAGTAGTACAGATGGATATAAAATAGTCAGACAGACATCAGGCAAATATATAGACGGAAAGACAGATGCACAATACACAATACTACAGACAGACAGATGCCAGATATATAGACTGATCTGCTTATGTGTTTGTGTGGCCATTGTTACATTAATACGCTCTTTATAGGATCACTAATTCAAAACTACTGACAGCCTATTTTCCAATAAAATGCAAAGCTCCGCTTGTTAAAACGTTGAAATGTTTTCGAATTAAGCTGTATTAAATGAACACATTAGGGCACAGCTGCTAATAGAGGCCACCATAAAATATTTTAGCCATTAAACATAAATTATTGTGCCAAAACACCTGACTATAAAAATTTAATTTATTCAGACATCAGACAATGGACTATGACTGCCAACCAAACACAGAAAGAGAGAGAGATAGAGAGAGAGAGAGAGAGAGAGAGAGAGAGAGAGAGAGAGAGAGAGAGACAGAGAGAGAGAGAGAGAGAGAGAGAGAGAGAGAGAGAGAGAGAGAGAGAGAGAGAGACCCTAGTGAACTGCAGTGCTGCCTTCTGAGGGATCACTGTAACCGAAACACATATAGTAGTGTTAAAAGCATTATACTGGATCTATAATCTATTACAAAGGAGTCTGGTGCCAATAACTATGGTCCAACTTTTCGAATAGCCTTAAAGGTGTTATGATCTGCCTTTTCATGATTAGTTTGTACTGTTCTTTGAGGTTCGCTTGTAATGTTATCAAGACTTTTACAACAACAACAACAACAAAAAAACATAGTTTTTGAAGTAATAGGGTATTTTCTGTCTTATTCTGTTGGAATATGTTTGAGTGTTGTAGATTTGGAAGTAAATCATTTAGGTCAAAAACACATACATCTTCAGTACATATCAAACTATCTGCATTATTTCTTCTAACAGACGAAGAAATAATGACCACATGATAAAAACGGGCAGGGATGTAGATTCAGTGGGCGGGGCTAAACAAGTAGTGATTTAGAATCTGTGGGCGGGGCTAAACATGCAGCAACATATATTCATTGGGCGGGGCTAAACAGGCAGTGATGTAGATTCAGTGGGCGGGGCTAAACAAGTAGTGTTTTAGAATCTGTGGGCGGGGCTAAACATGCAGCAACATAGATTCTGTGGGAGGGGTTAAACAGGTAGTGATGTAGATTCAGTGGGCGGGGCTAAACAGTCAGTGATGTAGATTCAGTGGGCAGGGCTAAACAAGTAGTGATTTAGAAATGGTGGGGCGAGTTAAACAGGCAGTGACAATCCTCTAACCCCGAGGAAGCACCGAAAAGGCATGATCAGGCCCGGAAGTGAGAGTGGAAACACGACTAGAGTGCTCACTTTTGGCCCGACAGTGGAAATGTGGCTATAGATTATGTGATCTTCTGTGGAGGCGGAGTTTATACACACTATTACATCATAGTAGAGTATTCCACAAGCTCTTACGTTTTGGCAGACTGCCTTCAATATAAGCTGTGTTAATACTAATGACAAAAGTTTGAGTTCTGAACAAGATTACAAGATGTTTTTTTATAGTACAATGACCTCTTATATTGACATTCATCATGTATGTGTATCTCATATTCCCTTGAGGAATTTGGATTCCTCGGTTTATGACCCCCTTTAAATGTCCTGCATAGGGTAATGAAAAAAGTCTAAATAAAGTTCACTTCTCTTCCACTCCATCCACACTCATCTTCTCTTCCTCATCTTCCTTAAAAAGCTCATTTGAAAATGACACTGAGGTGATGGAGGAAGGGGGGGGGTAATGTAGCGATAGAGGGTTCGTCTGAAGGTGTGCCGCTGGTTAATCCCTTTCCTGCTGCTGGTGAAAATGATCCTGCACTTACCCATAATTACCTTCTCCTTTCATGCACCCTATCACAGAGGAGGGGCAATAAACTCTCTCTCACGCACACACACCTGCGAGCGAGACGGAGGGTTTAAGAGCTTCCGCGTCAGTCTTTATTCGTGCGGGGTGTGTGAGAGACTCTCTTTCATTCTCAGCTGAGGTGACTCATCCATAACAATAATGGACACTGAACTACATCCACAGTGGAAGATAAGTCCTGTGCATCTGTCAACTCACTAATAAAGCACTTCCTGATGAAATACCGCATATTAAACGCTGCTATGAAACCTTGTTAGTAATATCAGTGGCGCTGAGAGTGTACAAAGTGCCATTTTTGTTGAAGATCAGATGGTCAGAATGGATATGATGTCTTCAAAACGTTGAAAAAGCGAATATATGACGACGCTGTACAGAAGATTAGTTCTCGTCTTCTCTATCCACCTTCTTTCTAATGAGGCTATTGAGTTTTAAATTATGGGAGGCACTTCCGGTTGCAACTATTTTTTTTTAATCGATCCAATTTACGACATAAACCATAATTATATCCCTGGAATGAATTTTTCTCCCCAAATCCTCACATCACTTTCCAGGTTTTGTTTTCACAAATCCAATTGCTACGAAATTACAGAAATGTTACAGAATATATTTAACAAACAATCTGCTTTTACCCTTTGTACTTTTAATGATTAATGGCTTATGGGTGAGAAAAATAATGTCACTACCCTAGTGAAAAAGTATTGATTTTAAGTTTTGAGTTACCTACCAATAAATATTTCAATGGGTCAACTACACTTGCATTATAAAAATGCATTATAAATGTAACTTTTTTACTAGGTTAAACTTTTGGTCATTGTTTAAAGTGTAAAGGAAGTTACTCCCATAAGTAGTGCAAAGCGTCACGTGGCGTAGGAAAAGGTGGATAGAGAGTGAGACAGAGAATATGCTGGCATCGCTAGCTTTGTTAACGTAGAAAATAACGATGCTGAACCGGCCAAGGTTGAGGAGCTTATCGAAGCGTATGCAGATACGTGAGCTGCATGTTTCTCTCTGCGGAAAAGTAGAGGTGTATGTTCCCTCGCTTTGCGAACTGCAAATTTTGAACTCGGTGACCAAACAGGCAAGCACATTCACTACCGTTCAGAGGTCAGAAAAAGAGGCAAAAGACTTTCAAATGAGTGCTTGACATTAGCGGAGGTGTATTCGCGGGAAATGCGCCATCCATGCTACTTTGCAAACTCGTGAAATGCCAAGTGAGCTCATCCAGCACGTCACCAACCAGAGCTCCCACGAGACGCCGGGGGAACAATACAGACCCACAGACTCCCTGCAATCAAACATCCAACAGCATCGAAAGCGAGAGAAATCACAACACAAGTTCTTGAGTGGCGGCTAACAAGGAAACGAGGCTAATGTAGCGCACTGGATTGACTGCACGACTGGAAATAGGTCAGATAGCACTTTCAGTTTGATACAGGAGCTGATGTATGTGAGATAATTGAGGAGACTTTCACCCAGCCGTCACTGAGGAAAGAGCAGCTCCAGCTGAGGCTCCGTTCAGCGGCGCAGGAGGTTGTGAATGTGCCAAGACGAGATCATTCGGGGTGAGACCAGGCCAAGACCTGAGCAGAGTCAAGACGGAGATTAGTGAGCAGGTCAAGTCCAAGTCAAGACTAAGACCAGAAGAGGATCTGAAAGACTGTAAATACGCTTTCCTCTGTGGTGTATGAACGATGATCTTCGTTCACACTTACAAAAGAAGCCTAAAGACATTTTCCATGATAAAGAACTGTTTCTATATTGGAAAAGGAAAAGTTCACCCAAAAAATAAAAGGTGCTCATCCTCAGGCCATTGCATCCATGATGCAATTCTACAGTTATCCAAATCCGATGAAGAAACAAACTCATCTACATCTCGGACAGCCTGAGGTTGAGGACATTTTTAACACACGTTTTTGGTAAACATTTTTTTTAAAAAGTTCTCCAGAAACAAAATAGCACAGAGCCAGTCATGTGAGTTAACACAGACCACAAAATGTATCTGAGGCATCAGCGTCACATCCAAAGGCTCCAGAATTCATGAAAATATGGTCTTGGACTAGAACTTGAGAAAGAATTAAGACGGAGTCTGAACTCGAGTAGCACAACACTGCAATGCTCTTTAAGGGAAAGAAGTCTCCTGAGTCGAGCGTGAGCTACAGAGACGGGACTAGTTGAAAATGAATAAAAAGATGCGTCTCAGCAGAGTGGAACGTTGGAAACCGATCCGGTGAAAATCACCAGATTGAGCTCTAAACGATGAATGCAGCGTCAAGCACCTCTCCCTCCTCTGCTCCGGGTGAAAGGTGAACTCAAGCGTATGGAGCAAGAAGGCACTGTTGATGAAGTAACAAGCCATGGCGTCTGTAATCACGCCCCGTGGAGACGCCCCATCCGTGTCGATTAAGGCTGTGAAGAGGGTGAAATTCATTCTTCCCACCGCTGAGGATGTAATCGTTCAACTCTCTGGTTTATTTAGCTCCTTAGATACAGCAAGTGGGTATCACTAGTCACAAGCTGACCACTTTAATCACTACAAATGTCAGGGTTTAAATTATCACCCGTCCTGTTCAAAGAAAACAGCTAAGCAGGCACCGAAAATCAGCCCATCTATATATCTATCTGTTGATTTATTCCACCTAAAATCTACGTTTTTAAATACTTTTGTATTGCAATAATTTCAATCTTCAAATTAATATGCAAACATAAAGGCAGATACTGATGTTTCCCTCCTGATATTTACCCATTGGCTATTACAGTATAATTGAGGAGCTATTATTATTATTATTATTATTTTATTTGAAAAACTTCACATTTAAATGAACTTAAAGCAATCTTCACTTAAACCCATTATAATAAATGTCATATTTAGATAATTGTGCCCTTTGGCAGAAATATACAGAAGCTGAATAAACTTATCAAACACGTTCTAAGTTAAATATAGATGAACCCTGCGAAGCTTTTAAAAGTTGATTTATATTTTCTCTCAATCCTTTTACCTTTTCTGACTCACTTCAGGTCTTAAAGTCTCTATTAATGAGCTAGCGAGTCGTGTGTGAGTTAGATGAGAGAGACAGTGCTTCTCAAGGACACTTTCTCAGAGACATGTTCTTAAAAATAACTCATATGACTCATTACATGCATGCACAGTTTAAAGGGCATACAGTATATGCAATCATACAGGCTATAACCCTAGATAAAAAAAAAAAATAATATCTTAATATTTTTGCTTTCAAAAGTAAAACCATTAGAGCATTGACTTTGACAAGACCTCAAAGCTCCTCTATTTTTTGGTAACACATTTATAAATTATTCTAAATACAAGTTTGGGAAGATTTTTTGGCGTGATTATAATAAAAGCAGATTATAACAACCTAAACTAACAACATCTGCAAAGTCGGGCTTTGAAGAGTGCAGAAGAAATGCATGAATCAAATAAATGTCTTTGACAAAACGTTTTAAATCCGAAAATGCACCATGTATAAAGTTATTGTCTCTGAAAAGAAAGAGTCGACTCTGAATCATTGCTGTCAAAATGAAATATTAGCATATTTCCCACCCGCTTGTTGTTGTTTTCACATTGGTCTGAATGAAAATGCTAATTCATTCTTCACCACTAGGTGCCGCTTCTGGAGAGTTAAAAGCTCAAAAACACTTCTGTAAATGAAATCGACCAATCACTGGAGTGATTTGGAACAAATCAGTTGGGAGTCGTTCAACAAATATGGTAAAAAATGAATGCATATTATTAAATTAAAGTGTTTTTTGACCTTGCATGCATGTCAACTTATTGTTGGAGACTGCCAAAACCAAAATATGACCCCTTCGTAACCCATAATAGGGGCACTGACATGGATAAAGTGACCACTCGAGTGTCAACGTCTCCAGATGAAGCTGATGCAGTTTATATACAAATCGGAGCGTGATCCTGCAAAGAGACCGCTCTCTCCTGGGGCCCCGGATCAGCTGCGCTGAGGTATCTACAGTACCGCTTCTTGTCATCAATATTGCCACAGAAAATGAAGCTCGCCAGGTCGAACGCTCAATTACACGGCCACAATACACGGCGAGAGCTTCCAAGGTCACCCGAGAACACAAGTTATTGTAGCGCAAGGTTTGTTGGTCCTTGACAGAATTGACGGCGGACACCAAGGCCTGCGCCGGTGTCTTGAAAGAGCCAAGCAGTCCGATCGCTGGCCTTTATTTCACAGGACATTAAATTCAGTGTACAGACGCGCTCATACTGCAGCAGGACAAGGGCAGCGCTGGAGAATTACCCTGCGGACCACCGGAGAAAACAGTGATAGATCTGTGTGAACCAGCAGCATTAGATTAGCATTACACCTCCTGAAGCTCTCTTCTCTCCAGCATCCAGGACACTCCAAACACATCTCTCTGCTGCTGAATACAACTCAACAATTTAGCTGCATGCAGTAAGACAACGGTTTTTCAAAGCTGGAATGCATTTTACTGGAGTCGTTCTAGTTCAAAGTTTCATTTTATTTCAGTGCTTTACTTGCTGTTTCTTTGGAATTGTTGTGAATTTACTGGCGGTTTCTGGGTCAAAATTTTTCGAGCAAAATTCTGCAATGATTTTTGTTAATTGTTCAAATATGACCAATTATTTTGGAGAAAAACTGAAGCAAAACCATTTAGGTGTGCAATGGTTAGAAAAAAGTCCCAGCCGCCTTTTTAAAGTCATGCCACGGCATCTCAACAGGATTCAGATCAGTCACTCCACAGTCTTCATTGTTTTTCTTCAGTCATTCAGAGGTGGACTTGCTGGTGTGTTTTGGACCGTTGTCCTGCTGCAGAACCCAAGTTGGTTTCAGCTTGAGGTCACAAACAGATGGCTGGACATAGTCCTTCATGATTTTTTGGTTCCATTTATCACAGCATTGTCTTCCAGGCCCTGAAGCAGCTAACAGCCCCAGACCCTCACACCAACACCACCACCTTATTTTACTGCTGGTATGATGCTCTTTTTCTGAAATGCTGGATCATCAAGATATTTTCTGTCAAAACTGAGGCAATCCTTTTTGTTCTTTTTGCTCAGCAGCGGTTTTCGTCTTGAAACTCTGCCATGCAGGCCATTTTTGCCCAGTCTCTTTCTTACGGTGGAGTCATGAACACTGACCTTAACTGAAGCATGTGAGGCCTGCAGTTCTTTGGATGTTGTGGGGTCTTTTGTGACCTCTTAGATGAGTTGCTGCTGTGCTCTTGGGGTAATTTTGGTCGGCCGGACATTCCTGGAAGGTTCACCACAGTTTAATATTTTTACCATTTGTGGATAATGGCTCTCACTGTGGTTCGCTGGAGACCCAAAGCTTTATAACCTTTTCAAGACCGATAGATCACAATTTACTGAAATTCTTTGGATCTCAACACGATGGGTCGCTTTTGACGATCTTTTGGTCTACTTTGTCAGGCGGGTCCTATTTCTTGATTGCGATTATGTGGCTGGACAAACTCACGTGTGAAAACTCACATGAAACTCACGTGTGATTAAATTTATTTGATGATCAAACATGCAAAAAAAAAAATAAATCACGAATGGGGCCAATACTTATTTTCCAATAATAATTTTCACACACACACACACAAAGGACACACACACATACACACTCACACATATGTATGTATGAGTGTGTGTGTGTGTGTGTGTGTGTGTGTATTTATGCAGTATTCAATACATAGCAACCATATTTAATTTTAAATCCATTAAAAGTATTTAGTTTTCTTTTATGCGTCTGTTTGATTATTTTACGATTAGGCTATTTTAAATACTTATGCTTATGTAAAGTACTTTACCATTGTGCATGAAAAGTGCTATACTATATACACACTGTAAATAAACATGCCTTGTCTATTTATTATAAATGATTTATTTTTTATTTTTTAATTCACGCACCCATATAATCTTTAATCCAAAACATTATCATCTTCTTCCCTTGCAACAGCATTTTGCAAGATTTAGTTTGAAAACCGCAATGTCTTACAATCCAGTCGATTCCCGATGCACAAAATCAAGTCCTGTTTTGTCTCGGTTTTACTTCTAGCTAATCTCATTGGTTCATATGCGTCAGCAGCTGCCTACAGTCTCATAAATTCATGGATTTGATATAAAAGGTGTCATGTTAAGTCACGTTGCTCTCACAGATGACACAGGGCCCTTGCGTGATTTGTTGTGTGTGATCTGCACAGTGTGAAGCGAGCAGCTCTCACCCTCAGAGTGTTGATCTGCGAGCTGTTGTTGAAGAACTCCCAGACGACGTCTTCATTCTCCAGCCAGGCCTCGGCCAGCTCGCCCACTTTAGCCAGAGCGTCAAAGGTACGGTTGGCCTGATGATAGAGACACTGCTTTAAACACACGCTGACCACTCTTGAGTGCACTCGGTAGGCCACTCCTCTCATTGGAACACCTCTGATTGGCCGATCTCTACGATAAACGCCGCTGTAACTGCTGTTAGTTTCTCACTGGGCTGATACAATCAGATCAAACAAATCCTGTCTTTCTTAGGAAACATCTGAGACGAGACTTCTTAAAAATTGCATTTAGAAACATTTGTGTGAAGTTTTGAAATCAAAGTTTTGAAATAAATAAATATTTGAGAACTCACTGGGAACTTTTCGTTTGTACAAACGTCACTCACTGAAATTCTTCAGAAATGATTTTCTCTAAATATTAGATTTTTTTGGTTGTTTTGGCCAGGGATTTATTAAAGTACGAATAGTTCTTGCGATAGTTTCTCCATTATTCTCTTGAACTGAGCCTCATGCTCATCCCTGTACGTCTGCTGAATTTCTTAAAAGCTGCATTTGTGAAATCTTCTTAGAAGTTAAGAAAAGGTCTGGATTGATGAAAATAAGAACTTTTGCTGAATAAATGTGTTCTCATTATTAATGAACGCCCACGTTGTCTTGTTAAAAAACTAAAAATAAATACCATAAAATAATGATAGTTCAAAAAAGATTTCTCAAGAATTGCATTTAGGACACATTTGAAACCTTGAGAAAATATTTCAAAGCATTTAGGAACCCTTGCACAAACATCCTAAGGACAGTGGTTTTCAATCCTGTTCATTTCATCTGACACTCATTTGAGTTCATCGAGCTCTTTCCTAAACCACTGTCTTAGAAGGTAAGACTTGTGACGAGGAGTTTGCACAAATGTCTTTAAATGCTATCCTCGAATGTTTTGAGAAGAACCTTTTGTTGGTAAGCTTCAGCGGATGCACAGAGATGACCTAGGGCTGGATTCAGGAAAATAAGAAAGAACTAATTTTACAAAACGTGTAATCTTCTCTCTTATTCTGAACCCAGCGGAGGTCGTCTCTGAACATGTGTTTCAGCTCGTGTTTGTTCAGAGCAGCTTCGGCTCACTCTCCGTCTTTCTGAAAGCACGTCAGTGCTGAAGCATTAAACTTTTACACTTCGTTAAAATTTCATGCCACGCAATCAGCGTCTCTTTGATTGTGTGTGTGTGTGAATGAGGGAAGCTCACATAAACACACTCCAGCTCGTTATCCTGTTAGAGAGTGGGTGTCTCTTTTTCGCCATGTTTGTGTGTTAATACCTCCGAGACGATGCTGCGCGTGACGCCGGTGTCAGGAGAGTACAGGATCTTCCCTGCAGGAACGGCCGGAAGGTTTTCCAGAGCAGACGCAGGCTGGAAGTGTTCTCCAGCGTGTCCGTCAGGTTTTTACAGAACGCACCTACGGAGAGAGACAAGCGTGTGAATAAAACAGGAGATCGGGAGCAGCTTGGGAGTGATTGACAGGCGGCACACAGCCAGGACATCTGAGCTCACGTTTACCACGTGTGTGTTCAACAGCGTGTAGAAGAACGACTAGAAGTGACTACATGAACCAAGTAACATGTAGGAATACCATGCTGACATTTAAAATTGTTTCATCATATAAAGCAATCGTGGGTCAAACACATTCGGGTTCATATTACGCACGCAATGTTTTTGTGAACATTTAGAAGTCTGAAAACAAGCACAGTTTTTTAATGGATGAGAAAAATTAGAGAATATTACAAATTATCATCTGGATGAGCAAATTATGAAACGCATTAAATGTGAATCATCCCTTTAAATATTCAAACTTCAGTCAGAGTTATTATAGTAAACTAAAAACTAGTTATTATAATAAAAAAAAATATATATATATATATATATATATATATATATATATATATATATATATATATATATATATATATATATACACATATATATATATATATATACATATATACATATATATATATATATATATATATATATATATATATATATATATATATATATATATATATATTTATATTTATTTTTATTTTTATTTATTTATTTATTTTTTATTATACACGCATTAAGTTTTTAGTTTACTATAATAACCCTGACTGAAGTTTGAATGGTACTAAAAAAAACAACAAAAAAAAATCGCAATCTCCATATTTAGTCAGATTTGAGCAGGACAGCATCTTAAGCTCAGACTCAGTTTTGACACGTCTTTCAGAGCAGAAATGGACTCCGTCTCTGGACGTTTCAGTCTAAAACACTGCTTTTGCAAGCGCTGACATCTCTTGGCGATGTGGTGATCAGGAGAGGCATTTATAAAACCATCTGGGGTACAATTTTCACATTAAATGTGCAAAAATCAAATCATTTTACACTTATTCCTGCAATTAAGAATGCATGTCATGAATAAATGTGTGTAAGTGTTGAGACCTGATCTCAGATCATGAATAATTTAGAGAGCCGACACTAACCTAGTTAAGAGTCCAACTATTTCATGCACAAACATTACAAATAAAAACAAATCAAAACAAACACACACACACACACACACGTATATATATATATATATATATATATATATATATATATATATATATATATATTTATATAGTTTTATGCATACATATTCCTTAACTGCATATAAAGGCAAAACCATTTCCATTCTTTGAATTCTGAGAAACTTCTGGGTAAAGCTGAAGTGTCTCTAAGTGGTTTTATAAATATCACCTCGGGTCTGTGTTTTTTTGGCATTTTTTTTGTATTTTATTTATTAAATTCCACGCTCTTTTTCTTGTCAAATGCATTTCTTTTGTCTGCTCACTGAACTCGCTCACGGAAAAAGCCTTGATCTCAGCGGGCCCGAACCTCTCGAAATAAACGCAGAATAAATGAAATGCATCACGGGATGACAAATCACCGCCTTCACTCTCCTGCGCAACCTCACGCTTCCCAAAGACGCTCCGACCAATGACTGTAATCCAATCAGCTCTCCTCCAAACTGGATGAGGCTGCGTTAGACTGAACACCAGCACAAACGCCGAGCCTTACATTTACATGCTGTGAGATTCATTTATATTTTAAATGCGATTTAGGAACTGTTTTTACCGTATGAGCATTTACGCACCGCAGAGAAGAGTAGCTTGTTGCCGCTGTTGTCGTATTAAAAACAAGGGCCTCTTTTCATATCTTCGCACCATTAGAAATGCACATAAATCACTGATGGCAGATGACAATTACAGCGGGGTCCCGGCGTAGCAGACATCCGCAGATACGGTTTGTGTCTGTACGACAAACACAATCACCGCTCGGCTGAAAGAAGCGCAAATTAAGGCTGACATGCGACTTCCGCGGCCCTCGCTGCTACCGTTTGAGGAGCCCTCTGCAGAAGATCGAATCTCACCGCGACGTTCAACAGACGCCTCAAACCCGCGGTCTGTGTTTCAGAAGGCATCTGTTTGCCCTCCCGGCAGACACGGTCCCGACACGGCCGAATCTGAGAGAAAGCGCCATCGTATTAGCATGCCAACAGGGCCGAGCACAATGCGGCGCCGTTTGTGTGACTCGCCGTGTCAGAACAACAGAAAGCGCTCGGGGAGAAGCAGCCAATCCTATTTACCGCCGTTTCAAAGAGAAGGTAATTAACGGAGCGGCCCAGCAGCCGCTAATTAACTCGGTCCCCGTGATATTCAGCGTTCTGTACAAACAAACAAACAACATCAACCGCTTGGCTTCTTCCCACCTAACCAGTCACTAGCCGGTTAACTAGGTTCACCAGTTAAACTCGGTCCGTTTTTTGCATTTTCAAAAGTGGGAAATTACAGCGTTTTTAAGTAATGACTGTGTTTTGTTAAAAAATAAATAAATATAAAAAAAGCAGTAGGCTACACTTAAGCATGCTTTTAAAACGACTACAGAAAGACACTTTGAAAGAACATACGGTTACACCTTTAATGTGACTTTAACTTATTTGGGGATTAGGGTTACTTGCAAGTAATAATTCATCATTTATTATGATAATAAGAGTAGGTAACAAGAACACCTTAAAATAAAGTGTTACCGAACATACTTAAGTGCGAAGTGAAGAAGCTACAAAGCAAACAAACAACATCAACCGCTTCCGCTCACCTAACCAGTCTCTAGCCAGTTAACTAGGTTCACCAGTTAAACTCGATCAGTTTTTTGCATTCTTCCAAAGTGGAACATCACGGCGTTTTTTGGTAGCGACTGTGTTTTGTGAAAAAATAACTAACTAACTACACTTAAGCATGCTTTGAAAAGGACTACAGAAATATACTTTCAACATACGGTTACACTTTATTTGAATGTGTCCTTAACCCACTTGGGGATTGGGGTTACTTGCAAGTATTAATTCATATTTTATTGTGATTATAGTAGTAGGTAACAAGGACACCTTAAAATAAAGCGTTACCGAACATGCTTAAGTGCGAACCAAGTTTGAGTGAAGCATCTTTAAATAAACAAACAACATCAACCGCTTAGCTACCCACTTAATTAGTCACTAGGTTAACCAGTTAAAACTAGCTGATCCACTGGGGATGTTCAACATCTATGTTTCCCCGTCTTGGTTTTTGTGGACATAAGTCCACTTCATTAAAACACGACAGAACAATTAAATTCATTTTTGACATTAGTACAGAGGTCACTTAAAGCACCTCTCTGTAAGTAAACTCAAGTGAGCATTTATTGGTTTGTTGAACATATACTTCACTACAAGTGCACGTTCAATGCAGTTAATGTTAATAATAATCAGTTTGACACACTGAAAGCGGTCCGATTGAATCCGTCGTCTTACTGGTGTTGGTGCTGCTTGAGTCGGTGTTGTCTGCTGCAGCGGCGCGAGCGTTTCGTTGGTCTGATTCTGTCGACGCTGATCTCGACGCGACTCTGCTCGTCCTGTTGAAGGCTGTTCCACACATCAGCTGAGAGAGACTCCCGAACGGATCCGACCTGAAGTCCAGCGAGCCTGCCGCGCCAGCAGCGCCAAGACCTGAAGTTAGACATCTGTGCGGAGAACAAACCAAATCAAACAGGAAAGTCAGAAATGTCGCTTCCGCTCATCAGGGCTGCATTCATTTGATCAGACATATTAACACTTTAGAACAGGGAGCAACTTATTCACTATTAACTACGACTTCTCCATCAATAAGTTCCCAATTTGCTGCTTAGTGCGGTAGCTGTTAAGTTTAGGGATGTAGAATAAGGCCGTGTAAAATAAGGCATCGATATGTGCTTAATATTACAGTTTAAAATAGCTTTGTTCAGATCGAAGCACAAACAGCATAAACATTGCATCCGCAGCAGACACAGAGCAGCTTATTTGCAAAAATAATCTGTTTTTATTGTGTTTTATTGTGTTAGCTGCTTTTCAGTTATTAAAAAAGCTACAGCTGAGGTTTGAGATTAATTGGAATGCTTTTATCTCATTAGATTTAGATTTTTGGGAATACGTTGAAAAAAAACGTATCTGCTTTTGCTAATTAACTCTTCGTATGTCGTTTACAATGAGATGCTCTCCAAAATGGTGCTAGGGTGACAAGAAAGAGACAAATTATTGAATAAAGCTGTTATTTTTGTTTTCTTCATGCACAAAAACGTAACCCTGATTCCTCTGCAGTCTACACACAATCCATCAAAACGATTGCAAATGTAATTCGGATCAAAGTTGAATTTTCATCATCATTACTCCAGTTCATGATCCTTCAGGAATCATTTTAATATGCTGATTTGAGGCTCAAGATTTTTGTTGAATAGAAAGTTCAAAAGTAAGCATTTATTTAAAATACGAATAATTTGCAACATTCTAAACAGCGCTGGAAGTTAACGTAAATTACGTAATCTGATTACGTAATTAGATTACTTTTCATAAAAAGTCACTACAATAAGTAACGTAATTACTTTTTTAAGGCGTAACACGACATTATAATGCATTACTTTATAACTTCACACTTTTAATCGATTTCATGCATCCCTGCTGAACAAAGATTTTAATTTCTTTAAAACCGGAGATTTCCAAAATAACCAAACTTTTGAACAATGGTGCATTTAGTTTGTTTTGAAATGCAGAATTAGTGCTGAACCCATCGTTTTTTGTGTTTTTATCCAGACCTGGAGACACCCCTCACACCTCTGCTGCGGACTCGAGAGATGCGCTCGAGCGAACATTTGTCCATCCCATAACCGAATATCAGCGTGTAATGCCATTAATTAATGCCACGCGTGTCTAGTTCTCAGCGTGTCGCTGTAATATAAGTCCATCTGTGCTTTGCATCTGTCGGCCCGGCGGCTAAAGCCACTAATGCCAAACCTTGGAAAGGTGAAATGGCTTTTGGTGCGTGATCAGGACGGCACCTTCATAATGCAAACACGAAGCGTAAACTGTGTTTCAGTCTCGCTTAACGAGCATAACTGACATGAAGCCTGTTCGCTCAGAACGGAGGTGACAGCTGTTGTGTTAGCACTAAATGAGACGGTATATTACTTCCCAGCAAACTTCCAGCAGCTTTTATTTATACGGCCACTTGCATGCAACCAGCGTAATGGACTGCAGAGGAGCGCGGCCCACTTTTTCAGTGCCCTTGGTTCCTGCAGTGTTTTCCCATTCATTTTCTACACATTCAGAATCACAGAGATTTAAACCTTGAACCAAACGAACCAGCTCCCAGACTAATTGCACGTCAATGCAGTATATAATTATTGACTTGATTTGAAGTTATATAAAGTTTTATACTGTAAAGCAAAAAGCGCACTGCATGTGAAAAGCTGCAGTAGCTGGAGAGCGTAAATGTACAGTTGCGTTGCGAGTATTTGAACAAGAATAGATAAAAAGAGTCCAAGTCCAAGTCCAAGACTACTTCAGTTCTTTTGTAAGGGAATGAAATACCCACAAAGCATTGAAAATGACATCGCTGGATGCCAAACAAAGGTACAATACGAAACCCTTGACATTGATGATAAAGTACAGTTAGTTCAGGTTCTCAGAATGGTCTGTGTTCACAGTGTTCCAGAACTATTTGGTGTAGAAACTCTTTTTCACTCTTTCAGACTTAAATAATTGCGTGCATGCATGTAAAACGCGAAACATATGTAAACGTATGGTGACTAAGTGCATGTGATTTTTGAAAAAAGTCTGATTTAAGTGTTTACAGGGTTAGATTTGCTGAAAATGTACACGCCACCAAACCATCCAAGATGCAGATGAGTTTGTTTGCAGCATTGCATCGGTGTCCCAGCAATGGGTGAGCTGCAGTGAATGGGTGCCGTCAGAATAAAAGTCCATTCAGCTGCTAAAAGTTTCAGACTGTCCTCTCTTGTGAAAGAAGGAGCTCATTGGACGATTGCAATCTTTTATGGGAGAGCGTGGTCTGTTCTTCCTGCTCAGTCTTATCCCTGGTTACAGCTCTGCCTTGAAACATTTCAACAAACTTAATTTCTCTACGGAGAAAACAAATGGGATTTTCACTTCCATAACCTGAAAGCTGCGCTCTATAGAAATAGAAGTAACATAATATACAAATCACATACACGATTCTGAAAAAAAGGAAATAATGCTTTTATCCAGGACAAATTAAACCCACCAAAAGTGATACAAAATACATAATTAATGTTGCAGAGGTTTTCTATTTCACTTGTTCTTTGATTTTCTATTGATGAAATAATGCATCAAAAACGTTTTTCAAACGCTGAAGACTGGAGTAACGATGCTGAAAATTATATTTTACTACATATTCACATAGAAAATAGACATAGACTTAAATGTAAAGAATATTTAATATCATTACTGTAATTTTAACCCAATAAAACAATATCAACAAAACCAGTGTTTAATAAACTGCTTGCCTTAAGATATCAAAATAAGTATACGACGTAAGTTTTGATTATATTTAAGTGATGTTTTATATTTTATGCAGAAACCCAAGGGACGCTCTCCATCGCTCCCCAATCCCACCCGAGCACTCACCGAGGTCATGAGCGGGCCGACGTGAGCGCCGGTCTGACCCATCAGGACGCTCACCTCCAGCCGGTTCAGACCCAGCGCCGACGGAAGCTGAAACAGGAGGGAAAAAATCTCATTTCAGTATCACTGATTTCTGCTCAGCTTAATTGCGTATTACATGGGTTCTGCCTCACGGAGCCGAAGATTAAGACTGTATTACTGAAGTGAAGCCAAGTTCAGCTAAATCTATAAAGATCATTAGATTTCCAGAGTTTATTCTCAGAGCGGTTAAAACAACCTTAATAAAGTCCCATTCACTGGCCTCTTAGCCGCCGCTATCTCTGTGTCTATCGCTGTGACCTTCACACACTCAATAGCATTACTTTAGAGGGAAAGAGAGGTTCAGACGCGCGTGTGTGTGTGTGTGTGTGTGTGTGTGTGTGTGTGTGTGTGTGTTTATCTGGGCAGGGATTACTCTGCAAATGGCTTTTTCTTCATTCAGTCTGGAGAACGTTTATGCTTCAGCTTCACATCCGTGAAACCACAGCTAGGCCGAAGCGCTTCAGAGGGAGAGCGGATGATAAATGTCGGAAATAAACAACGGAAATATGAAGAATAATGGTCAAACGCGTAGGAAAAGGCCGAGAGCAGCTGTAAGCATTTTATATTAGCTTATCTTCGGTGCGAGAAACATGTTTGTGTGTCAAAAATAAAATATATCGATTTTAGCGTGTAGAACAATAAAAAAAGGTAAACCATCCACAAACATTCATAGTTATGTCTAGAAACTAATAAAATAGGATAAATTTCTAATTATAATAAAAGTTAAGTTTAACTTAAAACGTACAACAGAATCTACTAATTAGGAAAATCGTTAAAAAAATTCAACAACTTGTTCGCATGAAATTAATAAATCAACAAACAAATAAACATTTTATGGGGCGATATTATTGCAAACATGTTAGATATTATAATATATATATATATAGAGCTCATCTGGCAGTTCCTTGACCTCAGGGTTTTGAAGAGAGAGAGAGAGAGAGAGAGAGAGAGAGAGAGAGAGAGAGAGAGAGAGAGAGAGAGAGAGAGAGAGACAGAGAGAGAGAGAGAGAGAGAGAGAGAGAGAGAGAGAGAGAGAGAGAGAGAGAGACAGAGAGAGAGAGAGAGAGAGAGAGAGAGAGAGAGAGAGAGAGAGAGAGAGAGAGAGAGAGAGAGAGAGAGAGAGAGAGAGACAGAGAGAGAGAGAGAGAGAGAGAGAGAGAGAGAGAGACAGAGAGAGAGAGAGAGAGAGAGAGAGAGAGAGAGAGAGAGAGAGAGAGAGAGAGAGAGAGAGAGAGAGAGAGAGAGAGAGAGAGAGAGAGAGAGAGAGAGAGAGAGAGAGAGAGAGAGAGAGAGAGAGAGAGAGAGAGAGAGAGAGAGAGAGAGAGAGAGAGAGAGAGAGAGAGAGAGAGAGAGAGAGAGAGAGAGAGAGAGAGAGAGAGAGAGAGAGAGAGAGAGAGAGAGAGAGAGAGAGAGAGAGAGAGAGAGAGAGAGAGAGAGAGAGAGAGAGAGAGAGAGAGAGAGAGAGAGAGAGAGAGAGAGAGAGAGAGAGAGAGAGAGAGAGAGAGAGAGAGAGAGAGAGAGAGAGAGAGAGAGAGAGAGAGAGAGAGAGAGAGAGAGAGAGAGAGAGAGAGAGAGAGAGAGAGAGAGAGAGAGAGAGAGAGAGAGAGAGAGAGAGAGAGAGAGAGAGAGAGAGAGAGAGAGAGAGAGAGAGAGAGAGAGAGAGAGAGAGAGAGAGAGAGAGAGAGAGAGAGAGAGAGAGAGAGAGAGAGAGACAGAGAGAGAGAGAGAGAGAGAGAGAGAGAGAGAGAGAGAGAGAGAGAGAGAGAGAGAGAGAGAGAGAGAGAGAGAGAGAGAGAGAGAGAGAGAGAGAGAGAGAGAGAGAGAGAGAGAGAGAGAGAGAGAGAGAGAGAGAGAGAGAGAGAGAGAGAGAGAGAGAGAGAGAGAGAGAGAGAGAGAGAGAGAGAGAGAGAGACAGAGAGAGAGAGAGAGAGAGAGAGAGAGAGAGAGAGAGAGAGAGAGAGAGAGAGAGAGAGAGAGAGAGAGAGAGAGAGAGAGAGAGAGAGAGAGAGAGAGAGAGAGAGAGAGAGAGAGAGACAGAGAGAGAGAGAGAGAGAGAGAGAGAGAGAGAGAGAGAGAGAGAGAGAGAGAGAGAGAGAGAGAGAGAGAGAGAGAGAGACAGAGAGAGAGAGAGAGACAGAGAGAGAGAGAGAGAGAGAGAGAGAGAGAGAGAGAGAGAGAGAGAGAGAGAGAGAGAGAGAGACAGAGAGAGAGAGAGAGAGAGAGAGAGAGAGAGAGAGAGAGAGAGAGAGAGAGAGAGAGAGAGAGACAGAGAGAGAGAGAGAGAGAGAGAGAGAGAGAGACAGAGAGAGGGACAGAGAGAGAGAGAGAGAGAGAGAGAGAGAGAGAGAGACAGAGAGAGACAGAGAGAGAGAGAGAGAGAGAGAGAGAGACAGAGAGAGAGAGAGAGAGAGAGAGAGAGAGAGAGAGACAGAGAGAGAGAGAGAGAGAGAGAGAGAGAGAGAGAGAGACAGAGAGAGAGAGAGAGAGAGAGTTGTGAGAGAGCTAGTCATGGACTCTATCTTGATGTACAGTCTTCTCTCTGTATACTGTACTGTAGTGTCCTTCACTGAACCTCATGTCCCTGCCAGACCCTCTGCTCCCTTGAGGACGCTTTATTCAGTCCCACTTCTATCTGCAGAGCTTCGGCTAATGGTTTTATTCTGTAAGAGCACCTGAGAACTGTGTGTGCTGCTTCTCCTCACTCTCTCACACACACACACACACACATACATACATACATACATATATATATATATATATATATATATATATATATATATATATATATATATATTTGTTTGGGCTTGCTGTTTACTACATACAGCGTGATATATCAATATAGATGAAGTTTGACAGTTTAGCTTGATTTCATCAAATGCTCTTTTAATGCAAGGAGACATATTTGATGTCAGAACCTCACAGTATTTATTTATAATATAATGATTTGATATAATGCTATAATATATTTTATGTCAAAACATCAAAAAATGTGTAAAATATTCCAGCAATTTGAGTAGTTATAATGACGCTCCTATTAATATTATTATTATTTATTTATTTGCAAAAACAAGGCAAATGTAAAATTGTGTTGTGAATCTATGTGAATGTGATCACGAAGTGTGTAGAAATAAAGCGGCGCTACTCACTGCATTCAGGAGCTTCATGTTGTCCAGATTCTGTGTGAACACGCGTCTGGCCTGAAGAAGCTGATTGGCTGTCAGAGAGCATGTGACGTTCTGAAACTCTTCTTTATGATTGGCTGAATTAAACTCCAGGATGCGATCGATGGATGGGCCGCAGAGAACAGAGCGCAGATCTCCGTCAGTCGGCAGAGCGGGCAGCTTAACACACACACACACACACACACACACACACACTACAGTTAATACAACACTCAAGAGATCTGCTGCTTTTTGTAAACCAATTTTTTTTTTGTAAACCAATTTCTAATTTCAGCGTGAACATTTACACTTGATATAATTTACAATCGAAACGTGATGATCCATGCTGGAACTTTCTTACTTAATTGGTATCTGAAGATATGTGTGTGTATGTGTGTGTGTACTATATAAACATACTATACAGCCAAAAGTATTCACTCCTCTGCCTTTAGATGCATGTGAATTTAAGTGACATCCCACTCTTAATCCATAGGGTTTAATACGACTTCGTCCCACTCTTAGAAGCTATAACAGCTTCAACTCTTCTGGGAAGGCTTTGCAAAATGTTTATGAGTGTGTTTATGGGATTTTTTGACCATTCTTCCAGAAGCAGACACTGATGTTGGATGAGAAGGCCTGACTCACAGTCTTCGCTCTAATTCATCCCAAAGGTGTTCTTTCGGGTCGATAACAGTCAAGTTCTTTCTCGCCAGTTCTTTCTCATTCATGTGTTTATGGACCTTGCTTTGTGCCGCCATGTTCGCATGGGATTGTCCAAAATGTCTTGGTATGCTGAAGCATTTAGGAGTTCCTCCACTGGAACTAAGTGGCCAAGCTCCTGAAAAACAACCCCCTCCACCAAACTTCACGGTTGGGACAATGCAGTCAGACAAATATCGTTCTCCTGGCAACCGCCAAACCCAGATTGGCAGATGGAGAAGAGCGATTCATCACTCCAGAGAAGTCCAGTGGCTTGGATGCAGCTGCTCGGTCATGGAAACCCGTTCCACGAAGCTGTTCTTGAGCGTATCTGAGGGCCACATGAAGTTTGGAGGTCTGTAGCGACTGATCTCGAAAAAGTCGGCGACCTCGGAGCAATAAAGACCCTTCTCTCTCTGACCCCTCATCCTTATTTTTTTCTAATCTGGGCTAAGAGTCTGTTTCCAAAAATACAACAAATAGACTTCCCAACGAGAGGAAATAACACTCTGGACTTTGTTTACATCTACCCTTCTCTCATCCTGGCACCTCAGACCACATTACTTTTACGCTAATGTCTGTATTTGCCAAACCGCTTCGCGAACAAATACAAGTGTGGCCGGAGGGCACTTCAAGAGGCACTTCAAGACTGGGATATGTTCAGACAGGCTGCCACATACGATAAGACCTAATATATATTATTATTTATTAAAGTGTTATGGATTAAACTGATCACACATGCTTTTTGATTTTTAACATTCAATAAGACCATCGAAGCGTGATTTATAGAAATGAAGAGGAACTTTGTTAAAAATAAAATAAAATTGATTTAATTGGTCTGTAAAAATTGTAATAAATTAAGAAACGAATTGGTGTCACAGCTGAAACCCGATGATTTGTGTTGAAGCATGTCTAGTTGATAACACAAGCGTTCACACGAGTGTTTTCGAAGGCTTCAGAGCTTTGCGTGTGAAGTTCAGATGCCGTCTCTCGAATCTTGTGGAGGTTTCGTTGGAGTCATGAGCGTCTGGCCTCTCGTCTGCTTTTTCATTAAGAGGTGCTGGATCTCCTCCAGTCTGAGCTAAAGCACACAGAGCTTCTTCATCTCTCTGTCTCTGGACGACGTACCTGTCCGAGACGAACTCTTGCCCTCATCAGACTCGCGGCGGTTGTGTTTGGCACCGAAAGGCTGCTCGTCAGATATTCAGAAAACGTCTCGTTGGTTCTCAGCAAACTGCGAAGAGGAATCGACTGACCTGAGAGAGAGAGTGAACGGACAATATTAACATACTGCCCTCAGCTCAGCGAGATTTATTCAGACAGACAGCAAAGATAGATGAAATTATTATTAAATGATTTAATAATGAAAAATAAATAAATAAATAAAAATAAAATGCACAGAAAAAAAAAAACATAAAATAAACAAGACGAAGACTGCTGTTACCTAAAAACATATATGTTTATATATATATATATATATATTATATATATATATATATATATATATATATATATATATATATATATATATATAAACACACAAACCTAAAAAAAAAGATATAATTAATTAAATAAAATGAATAAATAATAATAATATAATTTTTTTTTTGAGTCACTTATGGAAGCATTTGTTTGAGCAAAAATTCTGTCAACAGTAATAGACCTATTTGTGAAATATTACAATTATTACTGTTTTCTGGGCCTATGTGAGTTTCAATCCTTCAGAAATCCTTCTAATATACTGATTTACTGCTCCAGAAACAGTTCTGATTATCATCAGTGCTGAAAACAGCTGCGCTGCCCAATATTTTTGTGGAAACCGCAATGATCTTATTTGCCAGGGTTTGCAGATGTTCAAAGCTCAAAAGAGCAGCATTTATTTAAAACCTGAATGTCTTTACAGTCACTTCCGATCAACTGAATGCATCCTCGATGAATAAAAACGTGCCTGTCCTCCTTTCTGTCCTCCTGTGGACGGCGGGCTGCTGTGGGTAGGCTAAAGTCTTGATTGAAGGAATGGATGGGGCTTATTAAACATGTGTTAGCCCGTTAAAGACTCGTTTAGATGTAATGCAACACGCTGCTTTGTCCTCATGTAACCGTGAATTCCTCCCACACGCGCACAAAGACCATGAAAGCCAATTAGGCGTATGAAAGCGCGAGTGTTTACACACGGAGGTCTGAGAGAGAGATGCTGTAACACACATCAATGGATAATACGTATAGAGCCAGGCTAATTAGCAGCAGAGATATCAGACAGCGGCGCTGATTAACGAGGGCGCGTCATTACACTCTGAATCTCTGTTGTCATCTCAACAATCCTCTCCAACAAGAGCTGAGCAGGTCACACACACACACACACACACACACACGCTGAGAGAGATTGGAGTCATCACCTCGCACCTTCATCATCCGGTCGCCACCCTGCGCTCCGATTGGCCGCTTCAGTGAGCGCCGGCTCTGATTGGCCGCTGCTGTCAGACAGACCCTGGCAGTGTTGTGAGTTAATTACTCTCTTTCAGATCTCCTGATGAATTTAATCTGGTATAATAGAAGTTCACGGACCCCGGATGCAAATGCGTCCGGCGCTGACCGCGTCTCGACAACACCACGCTCCCAGGCCTATTTGCAAATGAGTTTCCTCTCGAATCTGAATATCATTAGCCTAAACGGCACAAACAAACAAGAAGATATACAACCCGCTCCTCCGAACGACAAGAGCTGCTGTAAATCACGGATATAAGCGCAGTGCGGGATGGGTCGTTATATCAGCCCCACGCATGGAATATAAGCATAAGATTTGATTCAATATATATATATATATATATATATATATATATATATATATATATATACACATTTTATCATTTTAATAAATTTGTAATTTATTATTATATATACTGCAGCTTATTTTGCAGTCTAAATAGCAAAACATTTCAATAAAAATTTAAATATGATAATAATAAAATTATAGGCTTGAAACTGATATACATATGTCTGGCTAGTAAAGTAAAGCCACGTGTCTTACAAGCTTCTAATAGAAATTGCTGAAAATTATATTTAGAAAACAACTATTTTTAATTAATTTCAGCATTGCTATTTAATTAGATTAAATATGTCATGTGAGCAATTAAGCTCTTTTTTATGAATTATACAAAACAAATGTCAAAGTAATTTTAATAACTTTTAATCGTTTCGCTTGAAATGTGTATCTGATGAATCATCAAATGATTTTTTATCAATCTAAACTCTCACCCCTGACTCATTCGCTTCTATTTTTATTTGTTTTAAAGACATTATGAAAGTTGATGTCGATGATCTAAGAATGACTCACTCTTGATTACACACAACACATGAGCGTCCTACTGGGGAAATGCTCTTGATTATAACTGCAGTCCTATTAAACACAAAGCTGTGCATCGATTGGAGATGAAAGCGGTCCAAGCTGGTCTGAGATGATTTGAGCTGGTCTACCTGGTCCTCCAACATGACCAGTAACCAGCAAAACCAGATCTCTGAAATGTTGCGTCAATCGTCAGCATGCTTTGAAAAGTAAAGCCAGACGTTCACCTGCTGCCGGGTTTGCTTTCTGCAGGACAGACGTCCACTGGCCGATGTCCCCGGAGATCAGTTTGAGGCTGCTGAAGAGAGCAGGATCTGCCAGGAGCGACTGGACTTCAACCAGAACCTTTGTGACTCTAAATAGACATAAACACAGATGAATGCTAAACAAAGTTCATCATAATCAGGTTCATCAATTATGTTTAACATATTATTCATATAGATTTAAATATTATATATATGCAGGGGTTGGACAAAGAAGCTGAAACGCCTGGTTATAGACTACGATAATTCATTAGTGTGGTGCATGGCCTCCTTTTGCAGCCAATGCAATCAATTCATCTTGGGAATATTTAGATCTGGTGACTGTGCAGGCCGTGGGAGATGTTCAACTTCACTTTCATGTTCTTCAATCCACTCTGTCACCAGTCTTGCTGTGCGTATTGGTGCATTATCACCCTGATACAACGTTTGAACCATTGAGTCCACGTGCTCCTCCAGACAGGTTCAGGAGTCCTTGACAGTGACGCGTCCATCTAGCACAAGTATCAGGTCTGGGGTAAGCCGTGATATTGCAGCCCGAACCATCCCATGCTTCACTCTGGGCACGCAACAGTCTTGAGGAACTCGTTTGGATGCGGGAAAGACAGTGAAGGAGAACAATACATGTTTCACGTTGTCCACAGCCCAAGATTTTGGTCACGGGCACCACTGAAACCAATGTTTGACACTGGCACCAAAGGTTTGGCGATAGCGGCCTGTCCATGTATATTGACCGGATTGGCAATTGATTGGAAACAGGAGACATACACACATTTATGTGGTGAGTTGGTCAGCTGTGGTTTTATGTTTTTTGGACCCGGGCATCCCTTTCAGACAGCTTCCTCTACAGTTACTCCTGTGTGATATGGTTGGTGCAGATGCTCCAGCAAGACGTGCACCAACAGTTTGGTCAACTCTGATATGTCTCCCATAGTGTTGTGTGCATTACAATATTTTAAGCAAAACCGTGCTATTACTCTGCTAATTAAATGTTAATAGCCTGCTCACACTGGTGGAATGAGCAATCGATGAAGACTGGCTACCATGCTGCTCAAATTTAACCACGAAACCTCAACACTAAATCAGACAGTGTTTCAGTTTCATTGTCCAACCCCTGTATAAATATACATGTATTATTACATAATCTTTCATTTGTTCAATCATGATTCATTTAAGTTTTAACATAATAAATGTGTGTACCGTGTACTATATATACACCGTGTATTAAATATACACTTTTAAATGCAGAAATCGATGAAACAATAGAAATAGAAACGATGCTTCCAGTTGTCAGGTGTGTGTTTATTTCCGCTTTGCCCTTATTTGGTTTGTTTCCTGTTCTCATAAGGTTAATCACCTTCATTTTGTTCACCTGTCTGCCTCGCTATTTGCCTTATTTTAGTTCCGGTCGAATGAGTTCGAGTATGCCGGTTATTGCATATATATCCCTGTGCGTGTGAGTTTTCATCTTTGGATTATATTAAATGGATTATATTTAATGGATTATTCTCTTCAACCTTTATCTTCGTGAGCCGCGTGTGTGTGTGTGTGTGTGTGTGTATACACCGCACGGAGACCATTACAGAGCCGACCAAACCATCATCCCTATATCAGTCCCGGTCCATTTAGTTCTTTTAGTTCAGTTATCACATTTTCTCAACGCAGGTGTGAGACTCACGTGGAGTTGTCGAAGTTGTTCACCTGTCCGGGTGTTTCTCCAGGTGTGGGGAAGCTGACGCACGGGTTCTGGATGTTACACAGCATGCCCTGCAGCCATGGCAACACGCCCGCCGATGGGAGGGGCTTATTGGGGTAGTGGCCTGAGAGGAAGCATCCATCCACAATTACTTACAAACCATAATAAAATGTGAACAATAGCGATTTCTCAGGCGTCTTAGTTAACTGACCTTTTGTTTAAATGTATCACAACTTCACTAAGTATTATTTGCAGTGTGCCTGTCAAATGTTCACAACCTGAACTACAATTCTTTACATTTTTATAACAAGCGATAAAAGCTGTATTTGTCGCTCTTTAATGTTTAATACTTAACCTGTTGTCTTCATTAAACACTTAAATCTGCAACGTAAACTAGTTATTACGGCCACCGATGTCATCGCTTTAATGAAATATGCATATTTCAATTTCAGTTTCGGTGTAAACCTAATTATTTTGGCGCACCGCTACGATAGATTATCTTATTATTTGTTCATTTGACTCTAATGTTAAGAAATTAAAAAGCATAATGCATATTATTTATCGTTCCTAGAGTCGCTGTTTTTCACAAAATGTTCCCAAAACTGTCAATTATGTCTCAAAGAAACAATGAAACGGTTCGTGTTCGTGGCGATACTCACACTGGCTTTTGTAAACGGGATAGTTGGTGGATCTGACTGACACCAGAATGAAAAACAGGAACAGAGGCCATATCAACTCCACCAGCAAGCGCACCTGAGAGAGAAACAGAAGCGCTTCAGATCATCGTCCGTCAGCGGAGCCGGTGCTTTTATGCAGCTTTAATTCTGCTGCTGCACGCCTAAACCATCAACACGACCACATCGGTCTCCTCAAAACTCTAAAAAGATTCTGACATCTAGAGCGAAACCACGAGAGCCTGCGTCTCCAGCAGTGCCCCGGACCCCCTGAAGAGCATTTGAGGAAATAAGGTAACTGTGACTTTTAATGAGTGGATAGATAAATGAAAATAAGGCCCTGATGGTCGGTTTGGGCCTGGTGGTAATTTCACATTGATAAAAGTCTGAGAGAAATAAAATGCTTTTTATAATGCTTTATCAATTATAAAAATTACAAAAATATA